>NW_010193508.1:10971-20253 GCF_000695765.1 Mesitornis unicolor | reverse complement strand
CCCCGCCGCTAACCTACCCCACCGGGAGGGCTCCGGCCGCAGCTGCGCTGGCACCAACCCTGGGAGGGCTTTTGCAACCCTCACCGACACCAACTGCCCCGGGCCTGCGGATGGGGACGGCTCCCAGGATCCCCACCGGGAGGGTTCCGGCCGCAGCTGCGCTGGCACCGACCCTGGGAGGGCTTTTGCAACCCTCACCCACACCAACTGCCCCAGGCCCGTGGATGGGGACGGCTCCCAGGATCCCTTCCCGCTGGCTCTGCCCGCTCCCCAGCTGGCACATGTGCGGGAAGCAGCTTCCCCATGCGGTGCCGGCAGGAACCCAGCTACTTCCAGATGGGAGAAACGATGCTCATTAGGAAACTGTAAAGCTTGCTGGGAGGACAGCCTGATCCCCTGCCTCGCAGCTGGGGCAAAAGCAGCACCTGGGGGCCTCCAGCCCAGCCCCGGGCATCCTCTCCCTCTCCTGGCTGTTATCTGCTGCAGCCACACTCTAAAACACAGCGACTTTTTTTTTAGTTAAACCCCAGCCACAGCGGGTTAAGCCGTGTTTTGCTTCTGGCCACGGTTTCAACACCTGCAAAGCTGCCTCTGCGGTGTCTCACCTTCCCGGAGCAGCAGTGATGTGTGGGGAGCTGGGTGTGAACGCAAGGCCACCAGCGCAGCCCTGGACCACTCTGTGCATCCCCATCGTGCATCCTCATCCCTGAAAGGGCCAGGGCTGGGGAAGCAGGCAACAAGAATAGAGGCACTGCAGCCAACAGGCCTGCCTTGTACTGCATTTACTCCTCCTGTTTCTAAAAGCACTCATATGAGGGTATTTTTAGTACGTGAACTGGGACAAAAGCAGGGAAATAGGGGAAACTGGGGCTGATCTGCTTGTGGTGGCCGTAAGGAGAGCTGCTCCTCCACCCCACACCTCTGGGACACCGAAAAGTGCAGGGAAGGCAGCATCATCGGGGGTGCAGCCCGAGGCAGCTCAGGGTGGAGGAGGCCCCTTGCTCTTTGAACTGCTCCAGGTGGACAGAGTCTGCACTGGGTTATTTACGGGAATCAATGTACCAGGAAAGCGCACTGAAATGAAACATCTTGTTTTCAAGAGCGTCCTGGGAGCCAGGCAGAATGAGGAGCCATTAATCAAAGCCCGGCACGTAATCAGCACACATGTAACGCAGAGTCGCCCACGTCCCCGAAGCCAGCCCCGGCCTCGAAAAGGAGGAGAAGAAAAGGTCCTGCAAAAACCCCGTGCGCACAGACACCGGGAGCTGGGTTCATTCAGAAAGCTCCATCGCTTGGCTCAGCCAGGTCTGGCTGTCAGAAATGTTTAAATATGGAAAAAAATAAACAGTTGCAACACGTTTTTTGCGGAGGGATCTGTCCGAGGCCCTTTGTGATGTAATGGGAAACGCTGCGTTTGTGCTACCAGCTGGAAAATAAACAGAGCTGCGAGGGTTAAAAGGAACTGAACTTTCCACGACCCCTATCTGCAAAAGAAGAAAATAATAAGAGGAATGATCCACTGCCCCACAGCCCTGATAGTTTATCCTCCGGTCCAGGCTGCAGAGACAAGCACCGGATGTGATAGGGCTGCTCTGGGCCACCTCCAAGGCGAGCTCTGCCCATGGGAGATGCACAGGGCTTGGGAGGCTCAGCCCCCCTCCAGTGCCCTGCTGGCAACTGGGCCGGGCTGCCTGAGGCCAGTCACATCGCACTGGTGGGGCCCTGCCAGCGCCGAGGGCTCATTGCGGGTGGAGGAGGTGGAAAGGAATGGGGGGACCGAGAGGATGATCCCAGGGAGCCGAGACAGCCGAGTGCACGGGGCCAGGGTGAGGAGAAGGGAAAGAAACGCATTGTGGAGACCTCGCGTTGCCCAAGGAGCTGCAAGGCAGGGATGGAGCTGAGCAGTGAGGGTGGGAGGGATGCAGAGGGCAGAGGTGGGATGCAGAGGACAGAGGTGGGATGCAGAGGACAGAGGTGGGATGCAGAGGACAGAGGTGGGATGCTGGGCAGCACTGGGAGCCACAGCGGGACAGGGGAAGTGGGCGGTGAAGCACAGATGAAGCGCAGGGAGCTGTTTCCCTCCACAGGGCTTGGCACCCCATGTCAGAAAAACATCACGTGAAATAGTTGCTGAGCTGATGCTGCTAAAACCCTCACAGCCACCCATCCTGGTGCCCCCTCTCCTGTCCTCCCCAGCCTCTCACTGCTCCCTGAGCACGAGAGCTGTCCCTGTCACTTTATCCCCTTTGTCTCCCATGGCTCCGCAGCGCCTCGCCACATCTCTCATTCGTACTGGATGTGCTAGGTTTCCACCCCGGGCTTCCTCCAGTCAAACCACAGCCCGTGGCGGCTCTCTGGGTAGCGAGATCTCAGCTGCGAGCTGCTCTGCGCAGCGGCCGGGCAGCACCCTTGCACACGCAGTGCCCTGCAGAGCCTTCAAACGCCAACAGGGAAGGCGGCGTTGGCGTTTCTGCTCTGCTTTTCTCCTGCAATGCAGAGGTAGCACTGCTGAGAGCAGCTCTAATGATTTTCTACCTCCCTCCTGGGTGCAACTGGCTCCTCTGCAGCACATCTCCCAGCGCTGGCACCATCAAAATCATCTACCAGTGAGGGCTGTGGCTCATGTTGACACCACACGGCCCAGTGGATCTCCTCTGGGGACACGCGCTCGCCCTGGAACACACAACCCTCACACAACCCCCTTGTCCCCACTGTCCCTTCTCAGGACGCCGCTGCGGCCACCTCCAGGCGTTTCTGGTTTGTGTCACCCCACGGAGCCGCTCTGCAAAGCCAAGACAGGTCCAGGTGCCTGGAAGCGCTGCGTCCGTGCAGCGCCACGGCTTCGGGATCCCCAAATCACTGACACAGAGCCCAGGCGCGCAGCTCCCAGGTACAGGGAGGAGGCTCCCAGAACTTTTAACTGAGGAAGCGAGAAGGGGGTGAGCGCAAGGTCTTTCCTCAGAACAGGGGTTCATTCACTTCCCAACAGACACATTTACATTTGCTTATTCCACCAGGGCAGGCAACGAAAATAAGAGTTAATTTCTTTTTTATGGCCTCAGGATTCCAGGTTTAATGTAGCTGTCAGTGCGAGCACAGCCCAGCTGCAGCCGACAGGACGCAGCCTGGCCAGGCGACGGCCGGCACCGCACAAGAGCGCGGGTCAGAGCGCGGCCCCGGTGAGGCCGGGTCTGCACCGGGTGGCTCCTGCCAAGGACGGATGCCCACGATGGGCACAAATCACTGCACTAAAGCATGGGACGAGCAGGGGGAGATGGGCACGGGAGCGAGCTCGTTGCTAGCCAAATCCCCGCTCTGGTGTGAGCCACCATCTTCACCGGGGGCGCGGGCTGCCTGGTGATTAATATCAAGCACAATGACCCCATGTTACAAGCCTGCGGGGGCCTGTGGAGGTGGCCATTTCCTGTGTAATACCAGCTTGTTTAAACACTAACATTCAAACTCCACAGCTGCAGAACAAACCCGGAAAGCGCGGCGCAGAAGAAGCCCTGCATTGTGTTCCCCGGCCGCCCAGAGCCGTGCAGATGCCAAACGCCTTGGGCTCACAAGCGCCCGATGGCCCCCGGTGCCCACCCCAGCTCCTGCATCACCGTACCAAGTCCTCTGCATCCCCTTCCTGGGTTTCCTCTCTCCCAGATTAAAAGCAGCTCCTCTGCACGGAACAAAACGGGGCTGGCGGCGGGAGCTCTTCCCAAAAGGCATTTGCCAGCCTTGCCCCAGCCTTGGATCCATCCACTCAGAGCAGGGACGAGGTGGTCACAGCCCCTCTGCCCCATGGCATCAGTGATTTCCCCCCAGTCTGCCCTGCACATGGTCCCTTTGGCCACATGGGCATCCGTAAACCTGCTCCTCTCCCGGCAATCTGCCTCCAGAGCCGGAGGGACGCTCTCCTCTCCAGTCTCCTCCCCACCAGCCCCTGCTTCGCCACGGCCCCTTCTCCATGGAGCCTTTTGGCTTCCACTCCACTCCCCTTCACCTTCATTCTCGGCCAGGTTTACACTACCGAGACACCTCCGAATCCCCGCTTTGATGTCTCGATAGGGAAACTGCGGTGGCCAGCGTTCCTAACCCAGGCTGCGATCTGCAAAAGGGATTTTTCCATCTCGGCAAACTCCAGCGTGGGCTTGGCACCCCCGTGCAAGACTCTGTCCATCCCTCCCAGAGGGAGCTGCCATCTCAGTGACACTTCTCCGCAACAGCGATGTGATGAGAGCGATCTGGCACATCTCTCTGGGAAGGTAAGCCCCAGAATGTGCTCCGAGCTTTTGGATTTAATTTAATACTTGGTTTAAATTAACCATTTTTAAATGCTTGCAGACAGTCTCCACAAACCGAGAGGCCCTTCGCTCCAGCGTGGAAGGAGCGCAGATTCGCCGGGGTCAGCCCTGCAGCACTTTGTGTCTCACCAGTGGCTTCCCCGTCGAATCTCTCAACGGATTCCTCTGTTTTATCTGTTTAGCAACGGATTCATTGTGGCGACGAAGCAGAGCAAGGACAACCTTTGCCCTCTCCTGCCCGGCCCTCTTCACCCATCTCAGCTCCTCAACCTCATGTCCCAGAAGTAGGTGGATTCACGTGAACGACCGCAGCCTCCTTGGAGATTTGCCTTTGGCCCCATTTGCTGTCAGTATTTATGCCTTAGCAGAGCACCTCTGCTCCCCTCAACCCAGGACTCTCTGCTTTTCCACCCCAGATTACTCCACGGGACAGCTATCTGAAAGATGCCGCTCCAACCCAGTTGCATGACAACGCAACCGCTTTAAACGACCGCCTGTTCAGACCTCAACACGACATTCGCCACAAAACATGAGACAGAAATTCATTTTAAGACACAGCAGTGACTGTTTCTTGCAGCTAAAAGACACCTGGTCCAGACACACCATGCCTGAGCCACTGGACACTGCTGCCCCGAAGCAGAGATGTCCACGGTCAGGGTTAGCTCCTGTCCTGGAAACCCCTGAGAAAAGAGCCCCAAAAAACTGGGTGAGCCCCTGTTCCAAACAGGGAAGTGGGGAAGGAAACCTCCTGCCCCTCAGACACACACAGCAGCCCCAGGAGAGGGACACCTAGGCAGGCTGGCCCCTCTCGGTGGCCTTCTGGCCTGAAAACACGTCCCAGCACATCCTCTGAGCCACAGCGACCACGCAGGTGCTGCCAAGAGCTGCGTCAGAGCAGGGAGGGCGGCTTTGGGGAAAGGTGTAGCCCCTCGTTCAGGTTGAATTCGGGACCACCGAGCCCCCAGCTATGGAGAGGACGCCTGCCAGGAGCCGGGCTCCACTCCTAAGCCCTCGCCAAGAAAAGGACCCTGCAAACGCAGCCTCCCGAGCCTCCCCACAGCGACCACGCAGGTGCTGCCAAGAGCTGCGTCAGAGCAGGGAGGGCGGCTTTGGGGAAAGGTGTAGCCCCTCGTTCAGGTTGAATTCGGGACCACCGAGCCCCCAGCTATGGAGAGGATGCCTGCCAGGAGCCGGGCTCCACTCCTAAGCCCTCGCCAAGAAAAGGACCCTGCAGACGCAGCCTCCCGAGCCTCCCATCCTGCTCCGCAGAGCCCGCAGCTGCGCGCTGCGTTTCAGCAGCGCTCACCCCTCACACCTTTCCCTCCGCCTCTGTCCGAAGTGGGGAAAAGCAGCGAGCAGAGGAATTCAGTGTGGGTTTTCTACTTTTTTTTTCCCCCTCTCCCCTTTCTTTTATTGTAAGGACTCAAATCCAGCAGTGTGATAAATGCATCCGAGCTACAATTAGGAAGATATATAGCATCAGAACGCGAAGGTCTGGGCAGCGTGGTGAAACGCGGGCTCTCCAGAGCCCCAGCTATGTTTCCCATTATGTAACCCTGGTCATGGGCAGACAGCCAGACTCCAAATGAAAAAGAGACTCTGGCTTGGCACCGGTTCTATTTTCCTATCCTCATTCGGGGTCAGCGCGGTGTCATACAGCTGCAGAGAAAGCTCCGGGGATTAAACCTGGGAAAGACTCCAAGACCAGGACCCGGGTTCAAGTACCAGCTGAAAGCAATAAACCAACTGCCACAGCTGGGCTGAGTTTAGACGTTCTCAAAGGCCCCCGGCTTCTCTCCCTCGCTGAGAACGACCCACGGTGAACATGGCGTGAGGGATGCATCGCCCCGGCAGCCCGGGCCTGAGGCTCTGGCGGGGCCTTGACGAGCCGCCCCGCTGGCCCCGAGCCCGGGCCGTCGTTCTGGCAGCGGCGCTGGCCCCGGATGAGCTGCACTTTGATGCAAGCTCTGGGCCAGGCCTTTGCTCCTTCGGGGGCTGCCAGGTGGGTACGGGGCCTGTTTTTTCCAGAAGCTTTAGCACATTCGTGGCATCCTTGCGAGGTGCTTCTGTGCTCTGCGGGGTTTTTGACCGTCCTTTTTCCGTGAGCACAGCACTACGAGGGGCACTCACTGCTGGGAGGTGGTTTCAGTCCAACCAGCTTCTCCAGTGACACTGGTGGGGACCTCATGGCACATCCCACCACTGTGAGACACAGAGCACGTGTGAAACGGCTCAGGCCCCTTACTCAGCTCTGCAACTTGGCATCTGTGTTTGCTCCTTGCATGATCTCCTCACTCCTGAGCTCACCCTGCCCATAAACCTTGGCTTACTCCAACACGCCTGCTGCTCTGACCCATGTTTTACTTCCAAACTTCTTTGAAGCTGCTCCTATCTAAACCCCCAGACTTGGTGACTCTACCTGGTTACCGAGCAGCCCCAGGTCAGACAGCAGGCTTGTGTCAATAGAGAGCTGAAATGCTAACCCGGTGCTCCTCTTTGCCTCTCCTTCCTCCAGGGAAAACACTGCAAGTCCCAGGTCGTGCCCAAGAGCGGAGCTGGTTCCCTGTTGTTCATCAATACCCACACCTCCAGGAAAGCTCAGCTGCTGCTGTCCCAGACCCCCAGACCACCAACACCCAGCTGCACAACGCTGCGTCAACACCAGAGGTGTGGAGCACCGGTCTCCTCGCTGTGGATAAGCCAAATCCTGGGTGAAACAAAGAGCACCAGGGTGGACGAGCTGGGAGCCAACACGGGGAAGGCTGCCCAGGCCCAAGAGCAAGGACACGGTGGGACAAGAGGCACTGCTCAGCGTCTGTGGAGAGGGCAAGCAGTTGGGTTTCTGCGACAAGACCCTCATTCCTTCACCACGCAAACCAGGACCTCGCGGAGCAGAGCACCCCAACCCGTACCCACTGCTCCCCAAAGACCCACGGCCGCCATGGCACAGGATGGGCGGCCACCACCGCCTCCTCCCATCCTCGATGGGCGAGCGGGAGCCGGCACCTGCTCCGGCAGCCAGGGGGGACGCAGCCCCACGCCCCAGGGGGAGGCAGCTCGTCCCGGGGACGGCGCCGAGCCCTGGCTGCGCGAACCCGATCAGAAATTCCATCTCGGGGCTGCCCGTCGCCAAGGGCTCGGCGGCTCCAGCGCCGGCGAGGGGAAGGGGGGATTGGTGCGCGCGCTCTCACGTGACGGATCCCAGTTTGAGTTCCTGCCCAAAGATGGGCAGCGGTTCACATGAGCAGGCAGCGGTCCCACACCGAGCAGCCGACAAACAGAAAACAGACTCCATCTCCACAAAATGAGGCCCAGAACTTCCTGTGTGAGATTTCCATTTCCTCAGCCAAATGAAAAAGAACTGGAGTAAGAGGCAATAAACCAGGAGAGCGGGACTGGACCTGACGCACGGAGCGGGGACCCATTAATGGTTAAGCCACTTTGCTGGATTACTCTTAATGCGCCTTCCCATCACCCTGGGTTCTGGCTCCTTTGGATTAACAATAAGACGTGATTTCAGGCTCTGGATCCGGAGTACCGGAGGCAGATGGAAAATCCTGCGGGAAAGCAGCGACGGAGCATGCTCAGATGCTGTTTCGCATACTCCATACTTGGCCCCTTCACTCGATTTTCTGTCCAAAAATATGCAAATTGCCTAGTCCGCATTATGGACTAATGGGCTGGAATCGGCCAGTTTAGAAAATTAACCCTTTTGTGCATTGCAGGGGTAGGGACAAGCTGTTTCTGAAGCAGAAGGAAGGCAACTTTTGGAGCTCCAGGAATAGGCAAGCAGCTCCAGTCCAGCCCAGCCCGACCAAGGGTGGCCTGATTCAGTCAAAAAAAGGCAACCAAACGCTCATGCTGGAAATGGAGCTCCCTCTTGCAGAGGCGAAGGCCCTGCCTGATCAGCCAGGAAGCCAGCAGAGCACATAAAGGAGATGTATCCCAACAAAAGCAGATGCATGTCCTAAGCAAAGTGTAAAAATAATGGGACGTTTTCTAATGTGGAAGCAAAGGGCACCCACCAGGCCCTCTCGGAGACACTTCAACCCCATCCACGCATCAGTGAAGGGTGACAGGGCCCCACCAAACATCCCCTGTGCAGTGAGCATCTCCTGGGTGCCGCAGCCAGGAGTGAGCATGAGTGAGGGGGAAAGGTGGCACAAGGAGCCCAGGGAGGGAGTGGACACCCGAAAACAGAGCAGAAGAGGCACGTACTGTTTGGGGAGCTCGAGAGAGGTCGGAGGAGGGTTCCAGGTGTCCGGGTGTCCAAGCATCCAATCTGACCAGACCTTCACGCTGGGGAGCAGCTCCTTCAGGTCCTGGGGCAAGGCAGAGACCTTGATGTCGTCCTCCTCATCCTCCTGCTCCACCTCTTGTGGCTGAGCTGCAAATACAAGTTGCGAGAGCTGAGACAGCTCAGCACAGCCAGGGACTGAGGATGCATGACACAGATCCCAACATCCCGGCCTCGGAGACACAAGGGAACAGCCCCAACCCACAGTGAGGGCAAAGACAGATCTGTTCTCCCTACACGGACTGGCCTGGGGGGCAAGCTAGGACGTCTGTGATCCCTTTTATTGATGTCAACAGGATCCCGAGGTCCTGCTTTCGGGAAGTTTCCCAGTAGCTGGCAGAAAGGACGCCATGTGCCCATCCCTTTTTCCCAAACTTTTCTGCCTGCTCAGAGCAGGGGCTTTTTCATGCCAGATGATCCAGCCATAACCTGGGCAGAGTTTAGGACAGCGTGGCAAAACCCAAAGGGCAGAGGGGAAGGGGTGTACAAAACAGCAGGGAATGAGGGATGAACCCCTTGTGAGCAGCGGCGAGGATCCTGCCCGTAAGCCCTTACCTTGCACGCATTCCCTCAGCAGGCTGGTGCACCTCCTCACCAAGAGGGCAAACATGGAGAGCCCCAGGGCCGTGGCCTGCTCCTGGATGACAGAACGGCAGTCGTCGGGGATGCACTCCAGGAAACAGAGAG
>NW_010193508.1:0-10935 GCF_000695765.1 Mesitornis unicolor | reverse complement strand
GGAGCAGGTCCAATGCTTCATCTTCCTTCGCTGTCTTCCTTTCTGCATCCCACATAGGGCAGGGATCCGCAGGGGTGGGCAATTCCCCAGCTCACACCTGCCCTGGACCACATTGCTCCATTTAAAGGGGGGAAAAAAAGTGGTGAGTAACCGCTCTGGAGTAGGAAGAGGCTCCACTGTGCCCACACCATGCCCAAAACCACCTCCTGTGCTGAGCCGGCCTGGCCCGGCCCGGCCTGAGCTCAGGCCTCCCAGCACAGAAGCTGCTGCTTGGAGCTGCCGCCTTCCCCTGAAGGAGGGGGATATGTTTGAGTGTTAAAAGGGTAATTAGCTGCATGCTTGATCTTTGTCCCTGCTGGAGTTTGAACCTCAGCACAGCTGAGGAGGGGGCTCCTCCCATTAGCTCACCAGTCACACAACAGCTTGTCAAGAGAGCTTAATTGGGGCTGTTACTCAAGTAGATGCCACACGACCACAGCTCTTCCAAACAGAGCCGGCTCCGAGTGAGAGCGAATCCCCCAGTGCATCGACACCCAGCCAAAAACCACTTCTGAGGCTGCTGGGAGCAGCGGGGAGCTGGCTCGAGGGAACCGCCTGGAGCTGGGCGTGGGTTACGTTTTGTGAGGCCGAGAGGGCCGTGGGGCACCGCGCTGCCTCCTCGCAGGGGGCTTTTAAGCTTTATGGGCAGCCTCTGCCCTCCGAATTCCTTCTGCCCCCAACTCACATCTCCCATCGAGATAAGGGGGGCTGGGGGCTTGCCCAGGTACCTCAACTGCAGATATGAGCATCAGCTGTGCGTGGGGATTGAGGTGGTGGAGGCTGAGCTCCCCTGAGCGAGGGGGATTAAAGCAAGACAGCGAGACCCCGGTTCAGCCAGGGCGAGCAAAGCACCTGAGGTGCAGGGAGCAAACATCGGGGTTTTAAGTGCAAATTAGTTCAGAGCAATGGGGCGGGAGGTTAAGAACAACCAGAGAAAGACTAAAACACACCTAGAAAACATAAAAAACAGAAGTAAGGTCTGTCGGGTTGATTTGGCCAGCTCTTACAGCTGCCAGTGAGTTCAGCACCCAGTGGGGAGCCCACCGAGGGTAACCCAGGGTGGCACCAGGGGTGCTCAGTAGCCAAAACAGGGCTCTCTGCTCCCAGAGCCAGGGCTGAGCCGATGCTGCGGAGCCATGGTAGGAAGTGCCGTCCTGCAGCGGCTGTCAGCTTTTGGAGGAAACATAAAACTAAAGATGTGACCACTCCGGGACAGTAAATCTTTTTCATGAAGCCTTTCCCACCATTAAGAGTGTCAGTCCCAGCTCTGGCCACACTCCAGGACAAGAAATCACAGTCGTTCTCCCCGCACTCGGGCAAGATGCTGGGCTCTTCTTCACCTCCTGTCTTAAACGGGCACATGAGAAGACCATGGCCACTGGCGCTGCCCCACCTGAGTCTGGTGAGTCCTTGGGTGGGTGAAAAGCCCTGGCCATTTCAGAAAGGTACCCCCACTCTTCTTGCAGGCTGCAAGTTCCCCATAAAACCTTAAACACCCCAAAGAGAGTAAAAGCGTTTCTTGTACGTGATTTGTCACAGGTACAGCCATTCCTCACCCGCTCACACCGAGCGCTGCAGCCACAGCCCCATCCAACACCTTGCATGGCTACAGATGTGCACCACGTGTCCACCAGCTCACACGCAGTTTACAGAAAACCACGGTGCTTGGCCGTACGGCAACGATGCTCAGCCCCGGTACAGCCTGCAAAGCTGCCCACTGCATGGGTAAGAGGAAAATGAAACCCACGTTTAAGGGTCATTTCCCCACAGCTCCAGCTCAGCCACTGGGGGTCTTGTTATCTCATCATTAACTTACACAAAACTCCCCTGGTCCTGAAAGTTCATACCCTGGCTGCACTTGTCAGGCTTATTTCAACCAGGCTCCGACAGCCCAAAAACCTTGCAGGGAAGGTGCTTATTCAACAGCCCTGAATGCACACCAGGGCTCCGGCCCTCAGCCTTGCCAGCAACAGCTCTTAAGAGCTTCACTGTAGGGCAAAAAGAGGAAAGCACCATAAATCAGACACAGCTTTCTCTCTGTGCCTTTTCACCACTGTCCTCGGGAGGCAGGGAGCCGTGGCGCTCACTGAGCTGGGACTTGGGAGCCAGCGGCCACGGCGACGTGACACGGAGGTGGTGGGGTGGCAGAGCCCCAGCTACCCCCGCCACAGAAGCCATTCAAGGGGAGGGGACAAGCCCAGGGCTCATGACATGGGGGTGTTTAGGTAAAAATGTGTGGCATGTTTTGAGTGCTGGGCAGTGAGGAAACGAGCTCTTCACACTCACAGCAAGGTCTCACCCCCAGCACCAAGTGTATGCACCGACCCTAAATGAAAAATATTTTGTAGAAGATACACTGCAAGGGGTGTTGGAGCAATAAATCTGCTCGGGAGCCCACAGGGCGTCATTACCTCTGAGCTGAGCAATGCTCTTTGCTGTCAGTCATGCAATGAGACACAAACTTCATGGAAAAAGATGTGTTTGGAGGCTGGAGTGATGCTGCAGCGGTTCCTGTCCCTGCAGCCGAACAGCACCAGTACAAACTGGGGACAGCAGCTGCCCCAGACCAACACAGAGAGATCCTGACTGCCCAGGTCAGGCAAACCTGTAATTCCCAGATCTGTTTCCCTGGATCCATGGTGGGTGCAGGAGAAGCAGAACCACAGCATCAGCTCCACAGGCAACCCCACATCCTCTCCCCGCAGGCAGTCACCAAAAGCTTGGCGCCAGAAACATTTTCAGGTGGCAGCGATGGCATCGCATCAGCTAAAGCTGCCACAAACCCCAACAGCACTTCCTCCCTCGAAACCCCAATCAGGCTGTAATCAGATAACGCTCCTATATTCACCCCCAGCCACACCACGCAGGGTTTGGAGGTGGTCAAGCGGGCTACAGACAGAAATCACGCGTGAAAGACACTGCCAAGGGGTCACGGGCCCCGAGGTGGTCAGAGATGCGGCTCCTCTGTGCCAGCAGCAGCAATGCTCTGCAGGAAACCGCCCGGCACCACAACAAACCAGGCAAACGTCCCTGTTAATGCCAGCTCCTGTCACCACGTCAGCTCTCGCCTGCGCAGCCACCCTGTGATCACACAGCTCGGCGGGGCTGGAAATGTCACCTTTCAGCTGTGCCATCGCCATCAAAGGTGCTGTGTGGGGGCAGAGGAGGGTGGGTAAAGCTGGCACCGCCACCTAAACAACTGCTGCTTAAACCACAGCTGAAGGTCAGGATGTGTCGTGTTTGCAGCCAAGGCTGGCACAGGGTAAGGCCGTACCCTCGCTGCACCATCACCCACCGTGCCCATGCACAGCCCGTGGAGCCGTGCTGGCCAAAAAAACCCCCTCTGGGAGCCCTCTCAGGCTGGATGTGTTTCTCCATCACCTGCAGCCCCACATCAGCAAAACTCTGAGGTACGTGCAATGCTGCTGCCCTGGGCTAGAAAGGAGCAGGCAGAGTATTTTAAAGCAGGAAAGTCATCAAACATTTCGAACCAACGGCCTGGGTACTTTGCATTACCCCACACTTCATGGGCTGAATTTGCCTTGAAGATGTCTTTCCGCACCCAAAAAACTAAGCGAGAGCCCTGCAGCCATGGCTCCAGGTGCTGGACCAGCAGCAGGACATGGGCTCTGATGGGTTTTTGGAGGCAGTTTTTGAGCACCGTGCCATTAAACCTACCTGACACCAGCCACTCGTCAGACCCTTTTTCCAGTTGGCTCCGACTTTAACTATCAGAGCTGAAGTTTTCCATGCCGGGTGCCTGTCTCAGCCCAAATTCTTCCGGAAATCTTTAGCCAAAATAGTCCGGCTACTTGTGAGAATGGGGCTAGGAAACAAGACAGTGGCTTACCCGTGTTAGAAAAAGCACTTACAGCCTTTTCCTTCAGCTAATCGAGCAACTGCAAATCCTGGAAAGGGGATCTGAGATTTTGCTGCAGAATAACCTTTTTAACAGAGAGTTTTCCTGTCCTACTAGAAATCTGTCCATGCTTGGCCAAGCTATAAACATCTGAAACGCAGCACTTTTTCCATATTCAGTAGGAATTCATTTCAGCAGCTAAAACCGTCTAAGATTTCACCTCCCTGAGCATGCTCCATCTCTCCCTCACACCTAACCTGCGTTACACTCAACCGCCCTGCTCCCATCCGGCACGTGAGCACCTCCGAAAAATCATCTCTGTTCTCATCACTGCTGCTTGCTGCGAGCCACACACTGGACCCAGGCTCCTCCGACTGGCGCCCAGGCTATCTGCTCTGCAGCAAGAGGAGCAAGAGGGGATGGGATGGAAACGTGGGAGCTGACGAGCATCAGACTGCGAGCGCAGAGAAAAAGCAACTGGGAATGAAGGCCAGGCAGTTTTTCTGAAGATCACCAAAACCCCTGATTCTTCACATGCAGGAAAGAGGGTTTTTTTTCAGCTCCAGCTGCGTACTGGTGTGCACAGAGTGCGCTGTTTTGCTACCGGGAGGCAGTTTCCTTTGCAGGGAGCCTGGGGAGCAGCACGGCTGTCGCAGCGCCCTCTGCAAGCATCACCTGGGCTCTCCATCCCACGCTGGGGCTGCGAGCTTTGCAGCGAGCAGGCTCCGACCCGGGCTTCTTGCAGTCATAAATCTACCTGTTTCGCTGGGGAAAGGTTGCGTGGGGAGGGGAAAGAGAGAGAGAGAGAGAGAGAGAGACAGAGAGAATGGGGACTTTTATACCGGGGAGAAATTTGTGTTCCTCTGAGAACATTATATTCATGGAAAACATAAACCAACTGTCGTCAAAGTCGTCTGAGCTCAGGAAATGGAGCGGCCGGGAGAAGGCTGCCATGTGGCCGGATGTTATGTATTTCTAATTAGTGCTATACATCTTTCAGCAGCGAGTGTCCTTTTGCTGGGAAACGCAACGCGCTGCCCTTGTTATTGTAACTGTCAGAAAGTGCTTAAACAGATAATCTCCAGGAAAAGTGATAAACACATCCCCTCTCCCACTAGGGTGTGCGAAACGGCAATGCCAAACCTCTATTAGGGCAACGCCACCAGCCACAGGAAATGGGAATGGGAAAAGAGCAGGCGATGCCGGGGACAGCCGCCTCCGAGGAGGGGGAACCGCGGTAGGGAGGAAGCTTCTCGCGGCCGCTCCAGTGCCATGTGCCGAAGGAAATCCTGCAAGGGACAAGCGGGGCAGCGCGACTGCGGGGCATGTGGCCTCGACCTGGGGGCTGCTTGTGGATATGGGGTGGGGGCCTGGAAGCCAGGGCGCTGTAGGAAGAGGTGGAAGCGAGCCACGGCAACCCCTGAGCTCGCAAGCAAGCAGGAAACATGCTCCTGTGTCCGTCCCAGCTGACACGACACAAGGAGTGCTGAAGGTATTGGACTGGATGATCTTTTGAGGTCCCTTCCAATCCCTAACGTTCTGTGTGATTCTGTGAAGCTTTTGCTGCTAAAACGAGACCAGCCCATAAGCGTTACAGTCTCGAAGGAGACCAGATTCCTCTCAGTCAGACAAGGGTCAGGAAGACTCCGGTGAGGCCGTTTCCATGCTGGGCTCCCCGTCCTAACCTGAGCCCGGAGCGGTGCCGGCAGCAGGTGGTCCCAGTGCAGGCAGAGAGAGCAGCAGGGACGTGCTTTGCTCCTGGGGAGTAAGAGCTGAACCCACCTTCCCCAGTGACATGGTACAGGACCATACACACGCACACGAACGGGTCTCCAGACATAATCCCGAGGATCATAAAACACGCTGGCCTGGGGATGCAGGAGCTGGGTGAGCGCAGGGCTGCGGGCGAGCCGTGCCCAAGGCACCCGGCTGATGTGTCAGCAGCAGCGGCACAGACAACTGAGTCACCAGCCGGTTGCTGCCCTGCGGGGAAGAAGACAGAGCTGCTCACCCCCAAGCTGACACCACCTGAAGGCAATGGCTTTGCTGTCTTATCGCTCAGATGTTTTCCCCGTGAGTCAGCCTCCGCCAGACGCTGGCAGGGCTATGGGCAGCTCACCGCCATCGGGATGTCTGCGGGAGGTGGGGAAGGAGAGCCAGGCCTCACCACGTCTGCCCACGGAGCAGACTGCACACAACTGATGGGAATATGAGGCAGCAAAGTGAGGGGGATGCTCACTCACAGCTGCAGGGCATTTCCCCGACACCCCCTCGCAGAGGATCGTGAATCACGGGCACTCCCGGCTCTCGGCGAGTCACACACACGCACTCATCTGCCCCCGTGAGAGCCTGGGAACCTGGAGGCACTCGAACATGGACATGGACAATACCCTGCAAAGAGCCTGAGAACGATGGGCAGCTATCTTGGAAAGATGCTGCCCACTCTGAACGTGCAGGCAGCAAACACCAAGGCACCCCCAGCCCTCCCGGCACAACCCTGCAGCCGAGCTGGACGCCACCACCTGCAGTGCATGGGGCTGATTTCCCTCTAAAGCGACCTTTGGATTGCAGGAATGACCTCGATGCTCCCAACCCACCTCCCCATACCGACCACCCCCGAGGGGGTCTCGGCTGTGGTGCCCGGACAGGCAGCAGCACCGGGGAACCGGCTGCACGTGTTCCCAAAGCAGCCGGAGCTGCCCAGGAGCCCGCGGCTCCCTCTGCTCTGTGCCGAAACCCCGTCTTGTCCGAGGGAGGGATGGAATGCGTGGGGCCTGGGGAGGATGGAGCAGCTCTCCCTGTGGAAGCCATTAGATATTCAACACTTCATTTGTTTCCAGCCGTCCTGGACTGCAGAGCTGGGCTCGAGGACGGGAGGCTCTTCTCTGACGTAACCAGGAAGCAGCTGCAAAATTAAGGAATCCCTCATGACATCATAAAAAGGGTCGATGGTTTACAGGGGAAAGTATAAAAATTAATGACATATTCCCACCCGAAGCAACAAACCTGCCCCAGAGCCACAGGGGAAGCCGTGCTCTGCCCAGGACAGCTCGGTGCTGCCAGCATCCTTTGGCTGATCCGAGAGCTTGCCTCCGGCTCTGACCAGCTCTAAACCCAGGATCTTTGCACCTGGGGTGTGATAACCAGCTCAGAGCATCCTCCCTGACCCTGACGAACAGAGCTTTAGCCTAGAAAAGGCTTTCTTGCGTACTCAGGAAGTCACTGACAAAGAACATCACCGTGAAGTGACTCGGGGAGATAGAGTTTTTCATTTCCACAGGGAAAGCAGACGTGTGCTCAGTGAGCCCCCAGCACCCCTTTTCTGCAGCCCTGGAAGACCCACGGGTCCTGCAAGAGGAGGTCAGGGCTGTGGGATGCTGTTCCTCCCCACCACGCCACCTGGACTAGGACAGACAGGATGACATTAGCCTTGAGGACAAGCACCGAGCCATTTCCACTTGAAAAGGGAAAAGGATAGCGGTTTAAAATTAACCGCGGCCTTTTCCAGGAAATATCAGTGGAAAGAAGCAGCCATTTTTAGAAATGTTATTCTCAGAAATTTCCTGAAAAGACCCATCAGTCAAAACACAGATTGAAGCCGTTTCCACTTGCACTGAGCGGCGCTCGGAGCTCTCCCTCTGTGCTGGGGGTGCCTGGCCCGGCCAGCAGAGCCAGGGTCCTGCTCTGCACCCCTGGCTGCAGCGAGGCTGCAGGAGTCAGTTTTGGACGTTCACCACCCCATGCAGTGTCAGAATCGCTCCTTGTGCCTGGGGAGCCACACACCTCCCAGTTTATACCAGTGACATTGCGCTGAGACGTTCCAGTCCCAGGCAGGCAGACCGGCACAAAGGCACAGCCTCAGTCACCCACGCTGGCAAAGTTTGGAGTTTCACCAGAGAAACTCTTTCTTTCTCAGCGCTGCCTTCACCAAGCGGCTGAGCTGACGTGAGGGTTTCCGACACGGGCACAGCAAAACCTTCACCAGCCTCAAGGCTCCGCGCGATCCCCGGAGCCGCCGGTTCTGCTGCCAACAACTGACAGCAACATGAATGTGACCTGTCTGGCAGCTAAAAGGCTGGCAAATCCAAACATACGTAATTCCTAGCTCACTCATAAGAACATATGTCCCTCCAAGCTGGCAAGTCAGTTTATCAGCATGTATTTAGCTCCAGACCAGTCTGGCACCAGGCTCTTGCTGCAGAGGGAATATCCTATAGGATACACAAGCTGGATGGGATTGAAGTGGCTGCAAAGGGTCCAAAGGTGAGCAGGGCTCGGTACATGCGGAGGGCATCCAGACAAAACACAGAATGCTATGCCAAAAGAAGAAAAAACACGGATGATAGTAATGCAAAAAGACATTAGGAGCACTGCATTAAGGCAGGATGATGCAGCCTAGCACGAGAAAACCCCTGCTGGCGTATCCTCTGTCTGCACGGATCTACCAGCCCTTCTTGAAGGATGAACCTCACCCCGAAAGGGCCGGCGAAGAGAGCAGGATCTTCAGCTTGTGGTCCCACACTGCCACAGGAGCACGGCTTGGCTGCTACCAGCATCCCACCCCGGAGCCACGTGTGCCCGGCCATAACCGTGTCAGATGTGATTTACAGCAGGGGAGGAGGTGTGAACAGGGCTTCCCCAGAGATTTACTCCAGCCCTGAGTGCAGTTTTTTACCAGGAGACGATCGCAGCAAATAAAAGGCAGCCTTTTCCACCCAGTGCTGGAGGTGGGCACGGCTCTGGCAGCAAATGCGAACAGACAGCCTGGAAATGCCTCCTCGGGGGGGGTGAGAACCTCGGCGAGCGCTTGGAGCCTGCAGGAAAAGTTAACGAGAGAAGAAGAGCCTGCAGACGGGCGCGCTCGGAGAAAGCGGCCTTTGACGGGGCAGGAACAGCAAAGCGCGGAGCTTCCGCTTCAGCGCGCTCGCTGCTCTTCTTTTTACGGCTTCCTGAGGCACCAGAGCCTCAGTGTGTCAAACGCCAAAACGTAAAGCAAAACCCGTGCCTCCCCTGCCCCCAGATCCAGGGAAGCCATAAATCCAGGGTCCTCATGCGATGCCTGCAGGTCTGAGCGGCCTCCTCACCTCCTGCTCCACCCCCGGCCACCTCCAGCGCCTGCTCAGCCCCTCCAGTGGGGACCAGTGCACCCCCAGCACCAGGGCATCCCTCCGAGATGGGGCACAGCCCAGCGCTGTGCCTACGGCGAGGCTTACCTAACACTTTCCATTATACGACCCTGGGTTTAGTTCCTAAAGAACTTTGCCAAACTTTAACCATTTAGGCCGCAATCCCTCACGCCAAAAGCTTTCTTTGAGCTCCATTTATTGGGAAAATTCCATCTACGAAAGTTCAGCCATTTGCCAGAATGAGGTTAGGGAAAATACATTGTTCTTCTCAAGTTAAAAATCCTTTGACCATTTCAGCAAAATCCCTAGCACCTTCACACTTTGAAGCAGGAACCCGAATTTTGGCAGGGGATGGTGGGGGGGTCTGGGCGTGCCTTCTGCCACCTCCGTCCACCCCTGCTTTGCCAAGGCAGGGGCCTATGGAAATCTGAGCAACCATTATCAGCCAGCTCTTATGTGCCACTGCAAGTGCAGCAGCAGCTGCTTCATCTGCTCGGATAGACAAGGGAAAACCAAGAAACCAAACCAGGTAGAAAAGGGGGCCATAGCAGCCCCTTCTCCAGGTCCCCAGGCTCCTCTGCTGGCACCCGCAGTGGCTGCTCGCTTTTCTAAAAGCCATGGGAATTACACATCCACAGCCATTGCACGAACACAAAGTCAAGCGCCCAATGGTCGGAAACAACACCGGATTTGGAGCCACGAATGCAACCTCAAGTTGACTCCATCACACTCACACGTTACCAGGCAGTCCCAACGATAGATCACTTTTTCTTCCCTCGAGTTACCATTTTCCATCACCACAGAAAATTAATGGTCAGCAGAGACCCACAAACCCCAACCCACAAAGCTTTCTGATGTCCTGAAACGTGTTTAGTAAGGGTGAAGGTGCAGGACACGGTCATGTTGTGGGGATAAAGATGGCTCTGCTCTATGTGAATCCACCTTTGCCTTGGTCCTGAACTTCCAGGGGGATCCCAAAGTCACCTTAACGGCTCCCAACGCACGTGGTCATCGTCTGTGTGTTTGTGGTCAGTGTTTGTGTGACCCTTGTGTGCTGGCTGCCCACAGACGGGATGAAATGTGAACACATTGGGCAACTCTGCCTTGAATATTCTGAATACTGCATTCATATTCAATATTCTGTGAATAGGAACAAAAGCAGTTCCTGAAGGACCGAGTTTTTAGGAGAACTCCATCCCCTGCACCTCAAGGTGAGCAGTCAAAAAGCTAGAAAACCTGTTATCTTCCTTAAGCTCAGCTCCTCATCTGTATGTGTGCAAGGTACCGTGCACAAAGACATCCAAACCCGAGACGTTTTGAGACAGAAGCCACTGAGTTTACACTACCCAATTATTTGGAGCCTGAACCTTCCAGCTCTTCCTCTCCACGCGGCACCGAGCACGATGATAACAATCAGCGACTTCGCCGGAAAACTCCCACGTGAAGGAAAAGGAATTTCACAAGCAAAAGGACAACAGGAAAATCAAGCCCAGGATCTCTGCCACATCCTCATCTCGTCCATCGCAGGAGGCCGGGTGTGCACTGCACCACACCTGCAGCGCATGGGAGCACAGGCTTCGAGGCTCGGTCTTGTTGGAAACAACCCCTCGCAACGGTACTCACGTGGATGTGGCCACATTCACCCGCCCAACCTCCTGTGGGGAAAGTTTTTTCTCCAAATTTCTGGGGAAATTTTGGGGAAAAAAACCCCTCTGCTCTGAGCAGTGCCAGGCAAAGGGAGGTTTTCTCAGGTGCCAAGCGAGCAATTCCCGACGGGAAGGCCTCACAAAACCACAGCACACAGAGAAACCACGCCAGGAAGTTCAACATCCGAGCCCCTCTATTAGAAAATAGGATCTCAGCGCTCCAACAACTGCGATAGAATCACACAGAATCACAGAATCGCTCGGT
>NW_010193507.1:610-820 GCF_000695765.1 Mesitornis unicolor | reverse complement strand
GGCGCGGGGCCTGGTGCTGAACCCCTTCCTGTGCCTGGGCCCCTACGTGCGCAGCCTGGCGGGCAGCGTCCTCTACTGCGCCCTGGAGCCGCTGGCCGCCTCCATCAACCCCCTCAACGACCACTGGACCCTGCGCGACTACGCCGCCCTGCTGCTCAGCCGCATCTGCTGGTCAGGGGGGTCCCTGAGAGGATTGGGGGGGGGCCTGAA
>NW_010193507.1:0-455 GCF_000695765.1 Mesitornis unicolor | reverse complement strand
GATTGGGGGTCCCCAAGAGGGTCCCTGAGAGGATGGGGTTCACCAAGGGAGTTGCTGCTCAGCCGCATCTGCTGGTCAGGGGGGTCCCCAAGAGGTTTGAGGGTCCCCCAGAGGTTCGAAGGTCCCCAGAGGTTGGGGTTCCCCAAAGGGCTGGGGATTCCTGGGAGGTTTGGGGGTCCCTGAGGGGGTTGGGGGTTTCCTGAGGGTCCCCAGAGGTTCAGGGGTCGCCGAGGGGCCTGGGTGTTTCCCGAAGGGTCCCCAGAGTTCGAGGGTCCCTGAGGTGGTCGGGTGTTTCCTGGGGGGTCCCCAGAGGTTCGAGGGTCCCTGAGGGGCTTGGGGGTTTCCTGAGGGGGTCCCCAGGGGTCGGTGTTCCCAGGGGTTCCCCAGAGGTCGGGGGTCCCCAGGGGTCGGTGTTTCCCAGGGGGTCCCCAGGGCTCGGTGTTCGGGTCCCCAGG
>NW_010193506.1:0-13082 GCF_000695765.1 Mesitornis unicolor | reverse complement strand
AACCGAGCGATTCTGTGATTCTGTGAATTTCAGCACACCAAACAATTTACCATTTTCCAGCAACATTGGAGGAGTCATTCCAGCAAGGTCATTTCCATCTCTGCTATTGGAAGCACCCTTTCAGTCACCTTGAAAAGTCTCGAGTGGATGTGTGTGACGTGACTCCTGGACATGCTCTCACGGCTGTCAGGTTGCTCTTGGTCACTCCTGGAGGAAGTGGAAGGCATGGAAAGCCATCAGAGAGCTGCAGTGATTGTTACTAGACCCATCAGGCACAGTATTGCTCTGTCAAGGCAGATAATAAAAATAGTAGGTGTGCAGATAGCAACAGGTAGTCTGTAGCTTGTACCAAAAAGGTCCCAAAAGTTCAACTGAATTCATCAGGGAAGGTAAAAAATTCTTGACCCTTACATTCTGGTTTTGTGTCAAGTGGTGAATGAAGACGTAGTCAGCTCCAGATATAGATACAGCTACAAACTTGATGATGGTGTGAAGTGTTAAAGTGTTAAAAATGTGGGTGTCGGATGAACAGAGTTAAAGAGATGAGCGAATGAAACTCAGCTGGTGTCTGCATTTTTGACTGCTCTGTGTAGGTTATTTTTAATGGAATCTAAAAATCTTATTTCTAACCCTTTGTTCAGAATGTAAAATGCCATGCTCCTGCCTTGTTTAATCCATCAGTTGTTTCAACAAAACATCTTCTAGAAAAAAATAAATTATTCAACTTCAGTTAATGTCTTAAGATTACTTAAGAGTGAAGCATTGCAGACAGGCTTTAAAGAAACAGGGGTTTGGATTATGTTCCAGAAATATTATTAATTGCAACTAGTTTTGTCAGGTTAGAGTTCTACTTTTTAAAGTCCTAACACTTTATTTACCCAAGTAATAACTTTTAAACTTTAATCTTCCCCTGAAGAGTGTGTACATTGTACTGGAACTTTGTCAGTCAGATTATTCTGAATGTCAAACACGGTCTCTGTTCCCAAGATGCTGAAAGTGGATGAGTTGGTTTTTTTTCAAGCTGTTTACATTGATAAACATACCATGCTCTTTTTTGACTGTATTTTTTTTTTCTTTTAATCCAGTCTGAGAAAGTAACAATTAGATTTGTTCTTGCAGTCTGACTGCCCATGGGTTCTGGAGGGTTGGTTGGTTGGTTTGGGGGCTTTTATTTCTGCTGTTTTGTGAGTTTCCATTTTGAAGTGCAGCTTAAAGTGAGGCCACCTTCAGAGGAGGCTGTGTTGCAAAGAGTAAGTGTAAAGCCATGTAAAGGGGCTCCTGGTAGTTTTGCCTCAGACTGATGCATGTCCATCTCAAAAGGGCCATAGGACTCATAATTTCCTTGGCATGAGTGCCAGTGCCAGTCTGTTTGTACCCTTGGCTCTGTCTGAGATATTTCTATGTGGCACTTAAAAGACTTTGTGGAGATGTATCAAAAAAGCTAGATTACTCTGTGTGTGTAAATATATATATATATATGTATGTATGTATGTATGTATCTGACACAGTTGCTGGAATAAGAGCCCTTACATAGAAAAAAAAATACAGTATTTTTTTAACCTACTTTATGTTTGACTTCATTGCTTTATTGGTAGTATTTGAGTTACATTTGTTCCTAGGGAGTGAATAGAATACTTCAACAAAGATGCTTAAGTCACAACAACAAAATTAAATAATATTTCTTTGACATAAAAAATACAGATCACAGCCCCTGCCAGTGTGTTCATAATTTGATTTTCTGTCCCCACTAAGGATATGTTCAGTATCCTGTAATCCTTTGCAGTTAATCAGAGGACTAATTACTGCAAGTGCCAGTGGTTTACACTAAGGTAATAGAGAACTGTTTTTTAATGATGTTGGTACCTGGAAGTACTGTAAAGATAGCTCACTTCATTTTTATAAACTGGTGGCCTGCTTGCTGTGTAGTCAGTTTTTAATCACTGTCATCCTGAAGTGGATTCGTAACATAACTGTGAACAGTCTTACTGTGCTCCCCTTCAGAGTGGGATTTTCATTCAGCTCTTGTTCACTTTCCCCTTTGAGTTGATGAGACATGTCGCAATAACTTAATTTTTAGGTATTCTTCAATTCGAATAATGTATTTTGTGATTAATGTTCTGTTCTAGTTCAAGAAAAAGCTGTCATTGGAAGGAAGATGCATTCTTCCAAATATCAGCCCTGTTGGCCAGCTGCTCCCGTTTGCTCCTGTGTGGATGTGCTCAGAAAACGAACTGACAGATGATTCGCTGTCTCCATGTCACTGCTTGAAACATGAAACTAAGCATACTACTACTGAACCATATAAGGAACGTTTCAACTTGGAATTACTGGTTTTGAATGGTGAAGGATGATTCCGAGTATTAGGAAATGAAAAAAATAGAGGAGTCTGAGTTTACAATTGTGAAAATTCAAAGGCTGGTTTTACTTCAATATTCAGCACAAGAAAAGTGTGACCTCCTTACATACCAGTCCATGGTCTTGCATTGGTTTTGAAAATTCACCTGTTAATTCAAATTGCTGTAAGTAGTTGAGTTACTTGAAGATCAAATTTTTGCATTACTGGCTTTACCAACTGGGACAACAGCCAGCGTTGATTATGAATAATTTAGTGGCTTGGTAGACTGTACTTTCTTTTGAGCAGTTGATAAGCAATTTGTGAAGATAGTCAGACGCTTCACTTGGGTCTCCTTATTTCTGGAACATTTTTGGAAAACATTATTGCCAAAGTTCCATTTTCCCTCAGATCTGCACTACCAATAGTTTGAAAAGTGGCAGAGGGGAAAACAACTCCTTTGCTATTTGATTGCTACAGTGGGTCACTGGTAAGTGGAGCAATAAAAAGCCTGCATTCAGATGGGTAATGTATAAATGAAGCTGGCCAGCTGAGGATTTTGACAAGAGCTGCACAGGACAGTGCTATGAAATGGGGATTTTGTTGTCCCATTTGGAGCCGTTAACCCTGTTGGGAAATGAATGTTGGCACTTTGATCCAAAAGGCTTTTTATCAACCTATGATCCTGAGGGTCACTATCTTTCAAAATCCTGGTTTCTTAATCAAAAGTTGTATCAGATTTCTTTTTTCACTTGTTCTTTAAGATACTGCCTTTCTTACCGCATAACTTAATCATGTACAGTCAAGAAGATTTACTGTTGTACCTGGTGGTATTTGCATTTACAGGACAACAGACATTTGATTGCAATACCAAAAAGCCAAGCTGCTGCATGTAGGACCCCCCTTCAGTTAAGCTAGGAGGTAGCAGCTTGCTTAGGATCAGAGTTTACCATCTAGGTGACAAAAGATGTATTATCAGCTTTCAGAGTCAAGGAAGTTTCAGCAACACAAATCCAATTGTCTTGTGCCTTTTGTATAACTACATTTATGGTATCAGTGTTTACATTTAAATGCAAATTGTTACCCTAAAAACAACTGTAGGATGAACTTAGTTAAGCTTTCTAGGTAGCTAAAGACTAGTCAAAAAAAAAAAAAGTTAAAACCTCAGACTAAGCTCAGTGAGGCAGAAAAGTACTGCTGTTATCAAACCTGAGTCACTTAGGTTAGTTCACAGTGTACAGATGCCAGTTCTTTCTTTAGAAAACTGGCAGCAGGACTAAGTGACAGATTTCTGAAAGCAAAAATCTTCTCATTAACTCTTCTACAGGCAGGTAACTTTAGCATTTGTCTTTCCTGGGTTTACGACTTAAGTGATTGCTGTTGGAGCACAAATGTGGCTTTCTTTCTAGGGAGGGAAGATATATTTATTTTTACTTTTTTTTTTTTAATCTCAAAATTTTACCAGCCTGAAAACATCTGTTTCTTGCCAGAAGTGCCAGAGTGGATCCCTTGATGAAGAACACCTTTTTTAAACTAGCATGAAGGTAGCATACAGTTTACATGATGCCTGCAGACATCTAGCAACCAAAAGTTTTTCACAGCTATTTATTCAGTGTTGTTCAGTCAGCTTACCTCATATTAGTGTTTGTTTAGAGGCTAACTTGTCAAGGGATAAGGGGGAGAGGGGAAATATATTTTTTAACACTTCAGGTTCTCTATCTATATAGTCTTGTTTTTTACACAGTCACAGGGTGGTTTGTCATGGAGCATGCATTTGAAAATACTGAGTAAAAAGTGCAACTCAGCTTCAGTGTAACTTGCTCCATATTTTTTACATAAAGTGCAGATTTTTTTGTCCCCCAGCAAAATGCATAGTGGACATGGATCTCTTGAATGCAAATGTCAACCTCCCTGACTATGTCCAGGGCTCTGAGCGCTCACACTAAGGCTGGGGAGAGATAGGATAGAGGTAAGGGATCAAGAAATGCTTGCCTGGAAGTCATACTTAGAAAGCACAATAGCCCTAAATAATCTGCAGCTCTGATGTAGCCGGAGGCTGTCCCTCGGCAGAAGAGTGGTGGAGGCGTAGGAAACATATGCTGATGAAGGGAGAAGGGGAAGGAGAAGTGATGGTAGCTCAGAAGTCAGTGTTCAGCAGCTCTGAGCCAGAGGCTGTAGCTATAGCTGGGCTCAGGATGGGCATGAGCTGCGCCTCCGTGAGGAGCACCACCAGCAGGCTTTTGAGGGTTCTTGGCAGGTCTCACTGTACAGAATATGGACAGAAGCGAGCTAATTACACTCCAAAGTATAATTGCTGATATGACTTATATTCTTGGCTTTAAACTCTCCAATACTTTATACAGCAAAGTGAAAATTGTCTTTTTGACATACTGTCATTGAACATCGATGCTGTTACAATGCATGCGGGAGAATTTGTGAAGAACAAGGAGCAAGGATTGCAATGTTGTTTGTCCGCTTACACTGATTCTCCCGTTGTTTATATTCTTGCTAGGCACTTTAATACAGCCTTTGGTGTAATTTCTGTATTTTTTTTAAAGACTGCTTTTTAACCTACTGTACAGTTATTAATCTACTTTTTTGCTAAAAAGAAAATAGCCCTGTTATTTGTCTAGCAGTATGAGTGCATTTCAAGCTTCAGGGGAAGTTGGACAAGTTCTGCAGATGGGGCTGAGTCCCTAACGACAGAGTTAAATTTATTTTGTATATATACGTAAACAGTTGTATGAATAATAGCCCCCCACATGCATAAGAAGCTTCCTTAATTTCTAAGGCAGAACAAATCCAATACATGTTGCACCAGAAGTGGTCCACACATATTCTATGTCACTTGATGTGGTGGTGATGGAACACTCAGATCTTCACAGAGCACTATTTTTAAGAAAATGGAACACCAAGATGTTGGTGAACTCCTCCCACTGAGCAATTAAACAC
Source organism: Mesitornis unicolor (assembly GCF_000695765.1). Lineage (NCBI taxonomy): Eukaryota > Metazoa > Chordata > Aves > Mesitornithiformes > Mesitornithidae > Mesitornis > Mesitornis unicolor. The sequence goes on along the minus strand of NW_010193506.1, from coordinate 7,798 downwards.
AGCTGCTGCTATGCACTTTAATTCTTTACCTTGAGAGAGAAAACACTGTCCAGTTTAAGTTGCAGAGTGGAAGTTCTTTAGTAACCTAGAGCTGTGGGCAGGTAATTAATGAAACACTGCGAATTATTTTTAACTGTTTGTGTACTTAAAATCAGGGTCTTCAAGGAAAACTTCAGAAAGGTTGCAGGAAGCAAGTCTGGTTTAGTGCATGGTATGCTGTAGCTGTTAATCATTATTTGGACTGAGTTCTTGCCCTGGTTCAGTTGACTGGTGTGCTGGGACAGGGGTGGGTGGGGAATATATTTCTACATAAATAGAGTGTATAACTTTGCCACTTGTTAGTGTATTGCTCACATAAATAAATGCTTCATGTTCAGCAAGTCATGTACATAAGAGTTACTGACAGGCTACCTTCTGTTTTACTGCGTTGCCACTTCACTTGCAGCTATCACTTGTTCAACAGTGACCCGGTAAGAGGACAGGAAAAGCAGCCGCCTTCTGGGGTAAAATTTTGAGCAAGCAGCATCTGAAATAACCTAAGGAAAGTGTTGCCTATTCCCTTTGCAGTTTTTCAGTTGTTCCTTTTTTTATTTTTTATATCGTTATTGCTCTCTCTCTCTTCCCTTTTCCCTTCCACAGCAGTCCAGATTGAAAAGTCTTTGATTTGACATGCACAATCTATAGCTACATCTGCTTTATCCCTCTCCCTCCCAAGGTTTATTCTAGATAGATAATCCCTTCATTTCTCCAAGTTTTCCTGACGGTACCTGTGACTGAACTACAGTAACTCAGTCATCCTGCAGTCTCACTGTGCAATTTCCAGTATTTGGGGCAGTGCTTCCATGCTTCAAGCCCACATTCCTGTGATCTTCTCAAGCAGATGGACCCAACAGTTTGATGGCAGCAGTTGGAGGAGCTGTGAGCCACGTCCCCTTTCCCACCTCCTGCATGCTCACAGTTTCACTGATTGGCATAACTGGAACAGACCCAACACTTCCTGACAGTCATCATTTCATGAAGTAATTTTCCTTTCTTTTTTTTTTTTTCTTCTAAAAACAGAATAATTCTCAGTTCACACAAGAAGCTGCCCTGGTTATAAGGACAAAACAAGCAATGTATACAAACTCTGTTACAGAGCAAACAGGAACTCCACTTATTTTCTCTATTGTATCAGAGATTAAACTGGCCAGTAGGTTCAAATGGATACAACAGAGAAAATAAGTAGCTTAGTGATGATATAAGCACCTTAGCAGTTATCCTTCATCTAAAACACTACCCTATCTACTATAAGTACACTCCAGAGCATGCAGAGGCACAGTGAAGGAAAACAGGGAGCTTGGAAAGCTCTGCTATTATATGATGAAACATAAATAAAACATACTCCCAACTGCAACCATGTCTCTGGCTGCGCTATAAAAGATAAAGCATGTTCTCTGTAACGCAGCTCAAGAAGGGCTGCGAGGGAACATTCCCTCACATTATCCAACCCAGTTAATTGAGGGGAGCATCTCACAGGCCCTGGAAAGAACACACTTGGGCAAGACAATTCTCCCACTTCAGGGAAAAAAAAAAAAAATCTCTGTGCTGGCACAATAAGAACAAGCCAAGCCTCTGCAGAAATCAGATCTTCACAGCAGCCATCAGTAAGCATGTGTCATTCCCAACCCAAGACTGCTAAAATAATGCAGGAGAATCCTTGTTTCTCTTTTGCTAGTCAGGCAAAAGGAAAGGAAACACCAAAACCATCTCCTACAAACCAACCAAGGTACATTTAAGTTTAGATATACCACAAAGAACTTGGTGGTATGAATGGAAAAGTGTGCTCTGACAAACTATGTGTTCTACTCTATATAAAAATCTACATACAATTTGTAGTAGTCAAATACCAACAGTTCTACTGGAGGGTTTTTGCTTTCTTTTAAATAAAGAATAGGAAGTAACTTTTATTTTAAAAAACACTTCTTAGAATAATTATTGTACAAGTTAATAAACAGCAATGAACCCATGCCATCCTAAATCCATTAACATGCGAATATTAAACTTCCAAGGAAGTTCTGAAAACTGGTTCACTACAGAAACAATTTTTTCCTCTCAGTGCACTCAGTTTAGGTGAGTTAGTTGATTCAAGGTTGAGAAACCAACTGGGAGTTTAAAAAGGAGCATGAACACATGTTCACAAGTAAAAATGATACTTGAGAAAACGGGGAAAACAACTCCAACCAAAAAACGTTAGCAAAACCAGATATACTCTTGGGAAGTCTAAGTGAAGATGCAGGGGCTTAAGTTTGCAGTTTTTTCCTTTCTCTGAATGACATATTCATTAATATGTATCACATTTAAGATAGATAAACCCAGTAACATTTGGCCTTATAAAGCCACATTCTCATTCTGTGACTGATCAGTAAACCCCTTCAAGGAAGAAGGCTCAGAGAAGATGGGCAAGGATGGTGTTTGTGTGCTCATGAAGCTCAGGCAATGCAGGAGGTAGGTGACCACAGCTGCCACCAAAGCAGCCAAACTGATCTCAACACCAAGGGGACCAGCCATGGCCATTGCTGTAGATTACCAGCTGTCTTAGTTGTGTGGGTCAACTGGTTATATAAATGGCCTTCCCTAAAATAATCACTAGAACGTATTGTCTTCCTGAACTAGCCACACCAACACTGGGATTCGTGTATGTGGCTCAGCCCATCACCCAGTACAAAAAACTGAACACTCAGCAAAAGCTACTTCGATGAGAGCAACAGGCTCGAGCTGGCTTCAGCCCACACGTTCCTTCCTGGCAACTGGGGTCACCCAGCACTGCAACAGTGAGGATGTTACAGACAGCGGTTATCAGCTGTTAAACAACCGCTATACTGCACTTGTGTTGTAATTTCGGTATACTGCTGTATCACTGTTCTAAATCAAAATCCCACATAACAAATATTTTCCATTAAGTAAGTTCAGTACTAACGCTTTAAGCCCTCCTTATATGGAATAACTAAAGAACCTGGTCAGACAGTACTGGACTAACACACTGACTTTGCCAGCAGATTTAGTCAGCCCTTCACCTGTTTTTCTAAGCAACTACAAAAGAAGGATTACACAAGAGTTTTCTAGAGCTGAACAAGTGCTATCATCCCAGAACATTCAGCCAAGATAATTAAATGCTAGATTTCTTAAGCACTAATACTTGTAAGCTAGGAAACTTTACTTAGAACTATTAAATGAAAATACTATAAAATTATACTATGTGGGTTTCTATGACAAGGATGCCTCAGAAGGCAGGTTTGATTCTACCACATTTCAAGCACTACTAGTGGAATTTGGTACAGTAATTTTAAACTAAAGAAAACCAGATGAACAGTAAGCGATTCCCCAAGGCATACTGTCTCCTTTTCCTTCAAGAGCTTAACATGCCTCATTACCTGGAAGTGGAACCAACCACATCTCTGTTCTTTCACCAAACACAGCATTGCAAGAGCAATGGAAATGACTCTTAACATCATGACCACTCAAACACAACAAAAACAGCTTTGCAATGACATCAGTCAGCTGCCAGGCACTTGTGGGTGCATCCTATCGGGTCATCTGAACTACTTTATGTTCAATTTGTATGTTCCTAACCTGCTGCTCCTCTGGCAAGTATAAGTCTCCCCTGTTCCAGACTTTGAGGCATCTCAGGGACCTGGGATTCCTGAAGGCAAGTGTTAAGAGTAAAAACCAAAAGACAGGAAGCATTGAGTACCTTGGCCTTTTCCTGCCCTCTTTGAACAGTGGTCTCACATGTTCTCTAATCTTTCTTTGCTCCTGATGTCCATATGGAAGCTTTTCTTGTTCCTCACCAGATTCAACTCCAGATAGACTTTGGCTTTCTTAATCCAAGCCCTACACACATAAGACAGTGTCACCAGTCCCTTCTACCTTTCATGCACTTCCTTTTTATGTCTGAGTTTAGCCAGAAGCTCCCTGTTCATTGATGCAGGCTTCCTGCTACTTTGGTTTGATTTTCTCTGTGAGAGAATGAACCATTCTTGAGTAACCAAGCCATGTATCATTAGAGAAAGTGCTTGGATGTCATAGGTCATCCACAAATTGATATGGAAAAAAGCCTCAAATCCTCTGAATATGTTTCAGATGTATTTTCTTCCATCTCAAAGATCCTTCTCACCTAGCTTCAATGAGAAAAGGGATTAAATGCTTAAAAAAAAAAATAGTGCCAGAGTACATAATGTTCCTGGAAGACTCTGACTCCAGAAGCCGAAAATACAAGTGAATAAAAAAAAAAAAAAGATCAAACATAACCATTTTTGATACTGCATTTCTTCTGACAAACCTACTCAAACAATATATTTTAAATGGATTGGCAAGAACAGAGGCCTGGAAAGAAAATTCTTGTCTCTTAACAAAAAGGTGCATGTCTGGACAGCTGGAACTCTGCCTGCACATTTATTCTTGCAAAAGCAATTAAAGCTGTCCACTTTGGAAATGTTCAAACTTCAGGCTCTGGAGTTTACAAACAACAGTCCTACACATATGAAAAAATTACTTTTTTCATAATCTCTACAATTCACCATTTAAATCACTCCTTAATGGAAACTAAATCTAATTTTGCCACAGGAACTGCATGATGCACAGATGTCTCCCCAGCAGTAATCAACTCAGACAGATCACACTGATCAGGCCAAGAGTTTGCACACAGAATAAGGGATAAGCTTAGTTTCAGGCTGATTGGTGGCTTTTAAGGAAAGCTTTTCTTACAGGAAGACAACTAAAAGGCAGAATTCCTTAAAGTCAAATACCGATGATAATTTTATGCTAGGGCTTAAGCAAACCCAGCATGATCCCGCAGACCACGTGCTCATTAGCAGCTGGGATGCACCCATCATGCATTTTCGGGTTTAGCTTCTTCCAAAAGGAACCCAAGCTCCAACAGGTTCATGGCAGGAAGCAAGGCAGTGCACAGCACAGAGCATGTGGGATGCTCAGCAGTCACTTCAAAAGCACATCCCAGTCTGAACTGTAATTCTACTGTAGGCACACATTTAGAAGCTTCTAAAAACTCCCTTTGATCCACAACTAAAAAGTTACTTCTAATAAAAAACCCATTAAAGTTCTTCAAAGAGTCATTCCCTTCAAAAGTTAACCACAAATAGCTGTATCAGTATGCTTTAGCCAAACTAAACTACACCTTAAAGCAAATGCATCAAACTTCAGGGGTTCTTCATTCCACGTGTATGCAAATTTTCCACATAAGTTCAAGTGTGAAAAGACACAGATTGATGCCACAGTAAGAACCCATCCTGTTTTCCTGTTAGATAGTCCCTATCTGATTAAAGCCAAATACAACCAAAGTTAAAACAAGTCACTATCCTGTAATGCATAATGGTATTAAAATAAGTTACTAATGGCTCTGGACGCCTCAGTAGTAAATTGTAATCATGACTCTTGCAACTCAGGTCAGTAGGACTGAAGTGACTGGAAACACACCAACAGAACTCTGCTCACGGAGCAGCGAGTCCGATCATTTCATAAGCACATGGAAGAGAACTATCCTGCCTGAACAGAACAGAATACATGCTCGACTCACTAAATACACATTCCAGGGATAATTTTGCAACAAAACCACCAGTCCATTGTTATGTAAGAAAACATTTCTTAGGCCTTTATTTACAAAAGCTTTAAAAACAAATACCCTCTGTTATGCAAATTATTTGTTGTTTAAAAAGGACCACCCAGTTACATCATTGTCACCCAAGGAAAAAAGGTGTCTGATTTTTTGTTTTAAAGCACAAGGTAAAACAGATTCATTAGGCAAACATGTAAAGATGTTTCTCCTGTTGATTTCCGTGTCGAACATGCACACGTACGAGCGCGCACGCACACAGGCACACGATGTCACACATTCCAACATTTCAGGCTTGTCTTTAGCTATTCAATACCAAAAATCCTTCCTGCACAACTGCTCTGTACACATGCCATGCAGAGTTAAGAACGTTCTTTAGGGTCCTTTAAAACAATATATCTAAAATATATTGCTAAGATATACTCAAAAATAAACTAGCATTACACTCCTCAGGTAACTTTATTAGCTATAAGTAATTCATATTTTGTTGTCTAACAACAAATATCTGCAACATCTGTCTTTGTAGCAACTACAAAAAAGCACGATTTAATTGTTCTTCTAATTCAATAATTCAATTAAATAGTATTTTTTTCAGATCTTTGGGTTTTATCTTCAATTAAACTGACTTTCAAAAATCATCAAATCAAGTACATAATAAATATGACTTCATAAAAAATACTTTGAGGTGTACATTACTAGGATAAAAGCTAGGAAGTTAATCAAGGGAAGTGTGACGTTACAAAACTACTTTTCCAATATCCTTCTACTCTCAGCTTAATGGCAAAAATGCTAAAGTCACAGCTGTTCTTTTCCTGAAGGGTGTAAAGCTGTTTTTTCAAGCTTCTTTCCCCCATCACAGAGCAGTTTTAAAGCACGCCAGCCAGCAGCTGACATGTGCAGGATGTGTTTGAAGATGACTGAACACTAATAAAGTAACAGCGGTTACTAGGATTTCAGTAGTCTCTTTTGCTTGAACAGAAGTTATGCAGCAAATAACTCACGTTCTATGGGCCGAGATACCAAGGAAATACAGCGTGAAGATGCTGAACTTGGCAGATGATTGTTTTCTAGCTGAAGGCAAAAGGAAATAGAAAAAAAACTTCAAATAGAACAGAGGATCTGCATCACAGTCACTCTCTAAAGTGCAAATTTGATGGTCCACAATCTTGAATAGCTAAAACGCCTGCATACTGAAGGAACAGACATGAATGGGGAAGTTAATTACAATCAGTGCCAGCTAATTTGGAGAAGGAAGAGCAAAGAGAAAAAAGCTAGATCAATATAGGCAGGTCTACCAGATTATTCATTATGATTTAACTTTCCCCTTCTCTCTGCCACACTGATCCTGTACATGGCTTCTGTACAAATGGGTAGTTGTGAGGCCAAAACGCAACCCAGAAAATTTCATGTATCAATATTAAGATCAAAATCTGTGATAGGAACACTCAAGTTTAGTACATAGAAAGGAAGAAAAGAAAGTGTGCTGAGAAAGGGGGGAAAAAAAAGCCTTATTGTCCAAGGGGTTCAACCAGAGATAAAACCTATATACAAGCATGTGGAGGTCAAAAAGGTGGCCTTTCACTTCATGTCATGACTGTTTGTTGGCTTCTTCTTCATATGCATTTCCTGTGCCATTTTGTACATAAGATGACCCCGAACCAAGGCCGTATAAGTGGCCACAATATTTGGCATCGTCAATGTGATCTTCAAAGAACATCTGAAGAGTTAAAAGAGACACAAGTTATTGCCAGAGAAAAGCTTCTGTTCAAACAGAACTATAGAGAGGCTTTAAAGTGTTACTTTCTTTTTAGCATAAGATATCAAATACCAAGGTGTGAAATATGATATTATATAATTAACATAACACACAATCTCCACACATTATCAAAATGTGCTATAAGGCAGGATACTTTAAAGTAAATCTGTCACGGAATACAATCAGTCTTCCTGTGTACCTTTCCTCATGAAATGGCCAAATGCAATGTTTCAGTAATTTTGTATTATCAGTTATCCCTCACTTTTCTGCAAGAACAACAAAAGATCTCTCCAACTGCTTTCTGTGCAGTTTCTCACAACAGGCATATGCTTAGCATCCATCTGATATTCTACCTTTCAGACTTGGGTTTTCAAGGAAAACCACAAACCACCAAGAAAAAAAACACCAAACAAAAAAAATAGTATTAAACCCCC
>NW_010193505.1:0-89377 GCF_000695765.1 Mesitornis unicolor | reverse complement strand
CTATGCCCAAGACAGCCTCCAACCACCTCATCCCCCACAAGACCTTCTCAGTTTGCAAACAGCAGGTCCAGCAGGGCACCTTCTCTTGTTAGCTCCTTCACCAGCTGTGTCAGGAAGTTATCTTCCACACACTCCAGGAACCTCCAGGACTGTTCCCTCTCTGCTGTGTTATATTTCCAGCAGATATGCGGGAAGTTGAAGTCCCCTACAAGTACAAGGGGAAGCGATCACGAGGCTTCTCCCAGCTGCCTATGGAATATTTTATCTATTTCTTCATCCTGGTTGGGTGGTCTATAACAAACTCCCACCATGATAACTGACTTGTTGGCCTTCCCCTTGGTTCCCACCCATAGGCACTCAACCCTGTTGTCACTATCTCTAATCTCTAGGCAGTCATAGCATTCCCTAACATACGTGGCCACTCCACTACCTTTCCTTCCTTGCCTATCCCTTCTAAAGAGCTTGAAGGTAGTTTTTGAGTAGTGGTCAGGAGGAACAAGCTACCCACTAGCAAAAGCCCACCCTATGCACAAAGGCCAGTGAAGCCATATTCATGCAAAGACCCATCTGTTGAAAAGGATCACTTAATTGTGCTGGAAGGCAAATGTTCCTTTTCTTCTCAGGTTTATAAAATCAAATCAACAGAAAAAAGGGGTTTTTTTTGGTAATTTTCTTCTTTTTTAATGTCAAAACAAGCAGAAAAAGGGAAAATATCGTCTTTCCTGACTTAAATATCCCCTTTCTTGACTGACATACACAATACAAAGGCCCTCTTTTTTTCAAATTCGTTGAAATAGAGGCTTTTGATGCCTGTTGATATTAATCAGAGTTTTGGCCTTGCTGTTTCAAAGTTTAAAGTTCAGCCCAAAGGTGTCTAGTAACAATGTGCTAAGGCTAAAGTAGCAGTCAGAATAACTCTTCCAGTTACACTCTTCCAGTACATGTATGCTCAAAAACTGGGAGACCATTTTCGTTAAATTGTCATACAGCTCTGCCACTCACAGAGCACTGTGAATCCTCAGCCTGGTGAACCAGGAGATAAAAGGGAGGTAGGCATCTATGACTAAAATAATCATGATTTCTTTTAATAGCTAAATGACAAGACAGTTAATCCTTTGACCTACCTAACATTATAGCACTGCATTCAAAGGTATTTATTTCCATAAAATGTATTAAAATGTATTTAACTGCCAAAAGACAGAGGAAAGGTAAAGTACTTTCAGAGTTCAGGAATGCTGGCACAGCTGCTCACTTTTCATGTCATTGACATTAAACAGTGCCAGATACAGTACTTTTCTTAACTGCTTGTACATTGAGTATAATGTGGCCTGTTGAAATGCTAAACACCATTAGCTGGTAAAAAAAATAAATAAAACCAACCTCAGAGCGATTCCTGCAGGATCAAATAACCTCCCTGTATAGAGGGCTGTATGAGACTGGTGAATGTGATAAAATTACATTGATTAACAGAGATATAGTCTCCTTTTTAAAGCTGATAACCAATCAATTAAATTATTGTATGTTTCTGTTGTGACTAGAATTTGCATCAGACGTGTGAGAAAAATGCCTGGGTTCACAAATGCCAAGGAGTCATGAAACTTTTGCAACAAGATCTCTTTTTTGGCACAGGTCATGGCAAGCATTGAAGGAGTGGCCAAGCAAGGGTTGAGGTGGGGACAAGTTGTTAATTTTTAGTTTTTTTCTATTCTCCAGAGCTACAAATAAAGTGAATTATCAAGGATCAATTAACCATTGGTTAACAATAAATTTTTAAAAATCACAGGTGTCGTGGTTTAGGGCTGGGCCGGCCACTAAATCCCGGACAGATGCTCTCCATTAACACCTCTCCCCTCCCCAGAAGGGAAGAGAAAAGAGAATAAGAGAGACTTTATGGGTTGGAAACCAAAACTAACAGATTTAATGAAATACTAATACTAATGCTACAGGATAATAATGTAAATAGGAAAATAATGAAATATATACAGATAAGTAAAAATATATATACAAAACCAATATAAAATCCTCCTCCTACCCTCACCCAATGATGATTTTGTCACCAGAGGCTCTGCAGAGCAGGGCACTGGAAAAGTCCCAGACCGAACTCAGCAGCAGGTGGGAGCAGGATTCAGGAACACACGGATCAGGATTGGAGGCAGATGAAATAGCAGGGTTCTACTTGGACTTCAGGCATTGCAAGAGCAGAGCAGGAGGGAAGAAGGGTCAAGACAGAAGGAAGGGTCGAGACCCTCGTGATCCCTCAACTTTATACTGAGTATGTGGGATGGAATACCTAGTTGGTCAGTTTTGGGTCTGCTCCTCCCTGTAGGTGCAGATACGGCACCCATGGTGAGACAGCGGCATTGTCAGTATCCCTTGCAGAAATACACACTGTCTGGAAAAACATGCCATTAGTTTCAGCAAGTATAGTCACTTAGAAGAGACTGAGCTGAAAAGTAAAATCACTAAATAGAAAATTAGTTCTATTTAGCTCAAACCATGACAGCAAGGTAAAGGGTACGCTAAACTGCTTGCCTTAAATGGCCTTCATGATGCTCAGTGAGCAGTGTCGCACTGCTTATTTACAAGGTACTCAGGAAAGCAGGCTGGGGAGGTGGCCACTTCACTGCAAGTGCCTCTGTGCCTCAGCTATTCCACTATTTGTCTATCTAATAACTACCCCAAACTGGCCAAATTTTTTTTAAAATACAAGAAGGAATTTGAATATGTGTAACCTGGTAGAGGATTGCGTATGTAGGTCTCTTCTCTTGGGAGAAGCTAAAGTTTCACATTAAAAAATTGCATGTAAAAATGCAGTGTAGTGTGTACATTTCCCACTGACACTCACTCCTCCTGGAGGATTAAGTCTCTGACTAAAGCAAATATTGTATGAGAAATGTAGCAGTTTTTAGATAATTTTTTTTGTCTTTTCATTAAAACCCTTTTTCTCTCCCAAAGCCAAAAGTAAAGTGCTTTTAGTTGAAAGAAGGAAATACTGATTCAGCAATGCCACTGTGGATCTTCGTGCAAATCACAGTTCAAGTATCTCATGTCCCTTTCATCTTCAGGCCAGGTATAGCCACAGGACTCCTGTGATACATCATGTGAGTTCATCATGAGAGTGTACTGTGCTGCTTAATGGGAAAAGCAGTCTAGCCAGAGGAAAAATGTATCGTGAAGCAGTCACTCAAAAAAACTATGTGAGTCACGAGGGCACCATTTTTCTGAATTCAAGTTTTTAGGAACAAAGCCTGCTGTCCAACTGACTGCACTCCTAGGCAGTTCTGCCCTCTCGGTGTAATCCACTCGACTAAATTCTCTGTGCTTTAAAGGACATATTCAATGGGGAACAGCTTGAGATAGAGAAAGGACCTTAAGAGTAACCAGGATCAAAGAGAGAACACTATTTGAGACTTACACTCAGTTACGTCTGTGTTGACAGAAAACTCCAGATTCTATGGTATGGTAAGTAAGGCTGATGCATTATCTGCAGCCCATGTGTTCAGCCCAAGTCTCCCCATACCTCTGCAGAACAGTTCTGGCTGTAACAGCAGCAGACCTGGCAAGAGCTTACATGACCAAACAGAATAGCAGCAGATCCTGGTTGCAAACCAGTGTCAACTACCTTAGATCTAGTGAGGTGTGAGGACCTACTACTCTCAGACAATGATGTTAAATTGGTAAGAAATGTTAATTTGTTAATAAATTCACATTTGTTAATATTTTTGAAGATTCTCTCCTGCTTGCTGACGCATTTTGTGTGGTTTTATGGACTTTTCTTCAAATTCTGTCATAAAGCACTGGTTGTCCTATCTTCCTTGCATTTACAACTGCTTTTGTGGAGTTTTAGAGCACATGTTTTCAAAGCATTGTACTTCTGACTAAGCACCTCCTAAAGTATGAAAAATATTAGGAAACATTACAGATCTATTTTGTGCCATAAGCATTATCCAAAAGCCTAATCTATTGCCCTTTGAAGGCAATGAAGGGGAACTCACATTGATTTAGGTGGACTTTCAGCCAGAAACATTATTTTTTCATGTTTCTGAATATGCAAGGTTGTGTCATTTGCTTATAGACAAACTATTAACATATTTTCTCTCTAGAGATGCTTTAAAATAACAAGAGACATTCCAGGTACACAAACCCTCATTTCTTTAACTTATTGTAGGAAAAACTTTCATGTTGTTTTTTCTAAGCTGCCATCCAGAAACCTTAAATCATTGGGTTTTTTTTTAATTTGGTAGGATTAAAAAGTGTTTTTTCTCTCTTTCTCTCTCATCATTGTACTTTCACTTTAAATTATAATCTAAAATTTAGGTGTTTCTTAAATCAAATGCCTTTCAAGGCTTTTTTATTTGTACTTGCATTAACAACCATACTATTAGCAATGTTAGTAGATTACATCAGTAGAAGACTCATTTACTGAACTGTGTTTGATGAAAGCAGAAATCATAACCTTTTTTGTGACTACCTTATTTTGAGAAATTACTATTGCCAACCTTAAATACTCAAATACCCACAATCAAACCCTAAAACAATCAGAAGCCGTTTATAAATTCAGAAGAGCATTCTAAAATAGTATGATAGAGAGTATACCTAGATGAGATTTTAAAAGGAAAAGAAGCAACAGTAAGATTTGTGAGAAAATTGATAAGAGCTGGCAACATCTTTTGTACATATATTTGTCTATGGAACAAAATGCAGATCATTGCTGTCTTATTTGCAGGTCTGGAATTTGTCCAGCTTGGTTCTCTGGGCTTTAGGGAGCTGACTTTTGGGGATTTTTTTTTCTTTATAAAATTGTTGGAAGTGAATTCTGCTGATAATTTGCTAGCAGTATTTTTAAAATATCTGGTTGTTGATAGTACTACCTGGGCATTCAATCAGCAGCTGAATGCTGGAATCAAGCTGTTGTTTCTTGATAAATTGGAATAGATGCTCTTTCATGTTGTGCAGCATGCATTTGAATAGGTTGGATATGAACATTTTCAGTGTTATTAAAATAAGCATTGTGTGATTGAAAGCAATCTTAATTGAACTGGTCAAGTGCATTCCCCACCTCTTTTTACAAATAAAATCAAAAGCAGTTCTTCAAATTCTTCACAGAAGAAGGAGGCAGAAACTGAACTCTTAAGGTGGGATGAAGATCAGCTGCAGCAAGTCTTGAAATGATGTAATTTATCATAGCTCTGTTGGATTCCGTAGCTTTTAAGGATTTATCCTCATGTGAAGAAGACTGGTCCAATGGATATTGGGCTAACCAAGGGCTATCACAAAATCTGCATGCCACAGATTTCCTGTTTGATGCTGGGCAAGTCCCATTCCCTTCTTATAGGCTGTCTGTATGTAGTTTGGTCCAATCAGAAGGACAAAGTAGAGACTCCGAGTTGACCTGATAGCAGAGGCCATCTCTGTTTAGACAAATGGAATCCATTGTCTGTCTTGCAGAGCCATTGTGTTGATTTTAAAATGCATGTGTTGCAGCATAGCAGAGGAGTTAAATTGTTTTGCAAAGTGAAGGCATTCTATTTTTCCCGTAAAACCAATATGAACAACCGCAGTTTCCCAATCTCCTATTACTGAAGCAGAGAGAAGCCTCCCCAAAGGGCTTGTGAAAGACCTCCGTAGATCATTTGGGTATAAACAGATAGTATCTTTGTACCTAGTGGTTGTTTATGTATAAAACGGAGATCACAGACTTTTAGAGTTTGGCCTTTCTGGCAGCAACTGCAAAAAGTTCAGAAAGTTAATCTGATTTTCTGACTAGGATAGTGACTTCAAGGTTAGAGAGATTAGCTGCAATGTATATTCCCAAGAAAAACTACTGGCAGCACTAGAAGAAGCTGAAAAAAAGATGGTTTTAGATTTAAGGTGCAAAAAGGAGAAGATAATAAAGGCAAAGCAAAAGAGAAAAATAAAGAGAACAAAAGAAAAAGAAGAAAAAAGGAAAAGAAAAGGAAGAGAATAAAAATAAGGAAAGAACAGAAAAAAAAGGAGAGGAGAGGAGAGGAGAGGAGAGGAGAGGAGAGGAGAGGAGAGGAGAGGAGAGGAGAGGAGAGGAGAGGAGAGGAGAGGAGAGGAGAGGAGAGGAGAGGAGAGGAGAGGAGAGGAGAGGAGAGGAGAGGAGAGGAGAGGAGAGGAGAGGAGAGGAGAGGAGAGGAGAGGAGAGGAGAGGAGAGGAGAGGAGAGGAGAGGAGAAAAATCTGTCATATACGTTGCTGAGGTTATCCTTCTGGTTAAAGCAAGTGGTGAATGATCACAGCCATGAAAAGGCAGAGGGCATCAGCAGTGACCTGGGCTAGTCCAGTGGAGGGATTTCAGTAGGGATGCACGAAGGCGTTAGGCACTGCATAGTTTGGTCACTGCTCTGTGCCTGGTGGTTACAAAGCAGTGGAGTGAAATTACACAGAGAAGGACAGACACGTGGTCAGAGCATCAAGCAGAACGACCTCTGCAACCAGGGCAAGGAGGAACCCAGGAAGAGCTGACTGCAAAGAGAAGCTCTCTAAATCTTGGAAAATATACTCAAATGAGTTAGGTAGTCATTCAGAATAAGTTCCCTGATCTGGAGGTATGTGCTGATAACTTACTTAGAAAGCTTCCCTAGAAGGATGGATGAGAGACTGCCTTTTGAAAAGCAGAAGGTAACACTGTGTTCTTTTCCACATTCTTCACTGTGCAAAATTTCAAATGAAGGGCCTGATCCCATGCCAAGTGGAGCACATGGAATTACTTCCTTTGCCTTTGATACATTCTGGCTCAGCATTTAATTAATAGTCTTGATTTTATAAATAGTTTTTGGTTTTGAACTTTTCACTCCACCTTTCCCAGATAGAAAGATGGGACCCACACTTATCTCATTAATTTCAGATGGTTTGTGTCTGCTTTCAAGGTGTACATGGGGAGCCCTCTGAACTTCCTGGACACAAATGAACGTGAAATCTGGTCAAGAGGAGCAGCTGGGTGTGGGTGCCCCAGCAGAAGTTTTGCAGCTTGACTCCTTTAAGAGCAGCTCCAGAGCATTAGGCAGATATGAGGTTGAACCTGGGATGCAGTGGTGTCCCCGCTCCTTCTGCAAGGAAGGCTGTGATGGGCATTGCAGGGGGCATGGACATTTGTGCCCTTCAGCTGAGTGGGTTAGGAGGCAGGTGGGCTTGTGGATCTTATACCTGGTGAGGAAACAGGTAGGTCTGCAGGGAGGACTTAGTGTGGGTGTGGGGTTAGGGAACAACAATTTAGGGGAACGGATGAAGGAGACCTTGTGGAGTAATTTAGAACTAAAAGGTGTTTTGTTCCCTATTTCTTGAAAAGGAGAAGTCTCCTGAGATTCAGTCCAATACAGCTGAGATGCCTAGTAAAGCTATACAGGGCTGCTAGGCTGTTGGACTGGGCAACTCCTGCTGGCTGTTAGCCACATGATTTGAGTGACTCCATCATGCCAAATCTGTGAGTGTTAACTGCTCTTTGATTTATTTTACTCCCAAGCTTGACAGAAATCCTGCGTTTGGAAAAGAAAGCCAGCGAAACTGCCAGAGCATTAACAGTACTGCAGGTCTGTAAGTGTAATAAGACCAAGGTGGAATGATATGTCTTACCTGAAACTAATACTCAGAAATTTACAGGAGGTGGTTTGCTCCTGAGCATTTTGTTGACCTGCTGCATTGAAGGTTTCTTTTATTTGCTCTTACCTCTCCTGCTCTCTGGTTCATCCTGTTGCTTTGCAGTCTTTTTGGGCAAGGACTGGTGTTTGACCAGCATAATGAGATACTGATTTTGCTTGGATGTTACAGTGATATGAATAGCTAGTGTTTTGTTTGTTAGCTATAAATTTTGAGAAAACTGGCTTTCTTGTGCTTTTGGACTTTGTCACCAAGAAAATATCCAGTTCCTTCTCTAGCTATGAGTTTGAGCTTCTCGCAAAAGATTTGTCTCTTCTTTTTTTGCTTTTGTCCCTATTTTAAATCCTTAACCCTTTAAACTGCCTTGCATTTATCCCTTAGATTTTAGACTTTTTTTTTCCTTTCTGAATGTTTTCAGTTGGTTTCGAAGGAAGAAATGTGATAATTTGGAAGGTTCACAGAAAGCATGTTTTGTGATTATTGTTCCCATGATCTGTCCAATGTAAACTGCTTTAGAAAAGCTCTGTTCCAGCCACTTTAATTCAGTTTTGCAGAATACTGGATTTGCAGTTGGCTAAAGACAAGAGCTTTTCTTATAATGGATACTCTGAGAGGAATGAAGCTTAACCATTCAATTTCTGTCCTGACTTTTAGCTCTGCCTAATGGTGCCTGGGGAGTCCTGTGTGATTAACTTACAGCTGATCTTCCTTTGCCACCTTTTTATTGTTGATGAGGGGCAAATACGCTCCTTCCAGTGCTTTGAGTGTGGTGGCCTGTGGCACTGTGCTACTGGGGCAGTTTGAGGGTCCCCTATCTAAGGCCAGTTCCTCATCCCTAATATGGTCTAAAATAGCATCATAGAAATGTTTGTGTTTGCAGGGAACAACTCTGCTGCCCACGCAGGCCTGAAAGGGAGATTCCCACAGAGCCTCTTGCATGCAGTAACATTGTAAAGCCTCTGCTCAGTGCCGAACTGCAGCCTAGAAGGGCTGGTGGTACCCAGGAGCATAGTAGCAATAGAAGAGCTAAAACCATGAAGCTTGGCTTTCTGTGGGTGAAATGACACCCGTTCACACCAGCTGGGAACCCAGCCTGGTTTCATGTTTCTGCTCACTTGGGTGTTTACAAGGTTGCTGATGCTTGCAAGGGCAAGACTAGGTTCACACAGCTGACCTGCTCTCGCTGATCCCGGAGAATTGCTGAACAATCTATGGGGCTTATGCCAACTTGATAGGAAAGAATTACCTTGAATCTCTCCCTTTTTGTTTGCTCTGTTGCTGTGGCCCCCTGGCAGCAATCATTCCAGGTATTACTTTTTCTGAAATAACAGGGCATTTATTTTCTCTAATCCTCTAATTTTAACTCTTGCCAAATCAGAGCAGAGATGGTGGGGAACTTAACGAAGTCTGGCTTTTCAAACTAATTGCTCCAGCGGCTTAATTTTTGCTTTACATCTCCTCCACTGGAAACTGCAGAGATCATGCTTCCCACTGTGTTGGAAGAATCAGGCCCATAGAGGGGCCATACATGGTGCTGATGGGAGTGTGCAGCAGAGCACTTCCATGCAGACAAATGATGACTAGAGAGCTAAAGCTAATACTTGGGTACCCATTATGGCAGTAATATCCTGTCTTCCGGTACAGCTTTGTAGATCTCAAAGGATGTAGACTTAACCTCCCAGTGAAAAGCAGCCAGAGGTTTGTTGTTTAAGAGCATCCTTAGTCCCAAATGCAGTAGAGCCATGAACTGTGGTCTCTCACACCATCCTTCCCGCTCTTCTACCATCATTAGAAAAGTATCCATGCTTGTCAGCAGGACACGGCTGGCATAACAGTGATGCTATAGTGAAGCTGTCCTATCCCCCTTATTAGAGAATATCCATTTCTGCTTTGAAAAATGATCCCTGGAAGATATCTAAAGAGACACAGCTGTATCATCTAATGGAGTTAAATCATGACACTCCACTCCTCTAAGTTTGATGTAGATGACAAAAGTTTTGCCTAAAAAGCAACAGCAGTTTTGTTTGGTTACATGGGAGCCAACAGCAATATAACTAAGAGATCATACCTTGAAAACTTTTCTGAAAGTTGAGTTTATTACTACTCTTTTTGATGCATCTGTTAACCTTCAGAATACTACGTGAGTGTTTAGAAGAGTAAGATGCTCTACATTAAATGCATTCTTTATCTGCTTAAGATTAAAAATGGATTTTGGCAAGAGTTACAGAGGCAGAAAAAAATTCTACATACTAAAATAGAGGATTGGTGTTTCCTTATCTTTCTTTGCAAAAAGCAGAAGACAGATTTGAGGTTTTTTTTTTAAGACTTCTTCATGCATGTAGTGTAGTTTCCTTTTCAAGAAGAAAAGCTAGTGCTTGAAGAAATTAAGTCTGTATTTGTGGATTCTGGTGATGCAAAGAAATTCCTTAAACCAAAGTTTAATTTATTGTGGAAACAGCAAGAGTGGTTTTTTAAATCCATTTCTAAACACATTTTTTTTTTCATTGGTTTTTTTTTTCCTTTAAAAAAATGGATATTGATTTGGAATTTGGATTATGTGACTTGATGCTTTTTTTTTTCTTCTTGTCATATGAAGTTATTAAAACATTTTGGTGCATGTACATCACCATTCTGTGATATGTAATTAATCTAGTTCTTTAACTTTAATCATGGATCTCTAGTGACTTGAAAATTCTGGAGCGCAGGTTGACATTTAATGACTTTATAATATATGAATAATTAACCCTCAATTTTTACTCATATATGCAGATTCCATATGTCCATTAATTTTAATTCAGTCTTTTTCATGGTATGTGATATATCAGGCATTCATTTTATGTAGTACAAGCTTTAGTATTTCCATCAGTAAAAAGCACTGATCAGAGTTCTGCTTCTATTGTACAGATAGTGTCCTTGGTAGGATATAGTTGAGAGCAAAGGTCACTTTTGTGGAACAACTGACTTATACACTATGATGTTTTAGACTACAGAATATGGTATGGTATGGAGTATAGGTGTGGAGTGTTCCTAGACAGTAGATACCTGATCTAACAAAGCTAGAGAGATCAAGACATCTTTTTGTTTGCATGGAGGGATGTGGCACTTTTATGAATAAAATGCCATTAGGTGAAAACTTAAAGTGCCTAAAGTTGCTGGAGTGCTTGTAGTGTAAGTTGGGTTCATGCTGTGAATGTATAAAAACCTTGTGAATGGCTGAATTAATACATGAATGCTATTTCTCTTCTATTTTAATTAAGCAGCACTTAAGCAACGTTGGTACTTGACATTTAGGTCCCCAGTTTGTAGCAGCATCAGCTGTTACCTTTGGAAACGTCAGAAGTTGTGAGTACCCATCTTGTAACTTATGACCTGATTCTTATATGTATCTAAATGAAAACATATAAAAATGCATATGTGCACACACACGTGTATATTCCATACATACTTTTATTTCATATATATATGTTTCTTAGATATTTATTGCTGTATCTCTGTATATCAGCCTTACTCTAACTGGCCATCCAGAATTATCAATAGCTCTTAGGAAAACATGGAGTCTGTGGCTCCATCGGTCCCTGACCATGTGTGTTGGAAACCCCCTGTAAGCAGGCCTCATGGCTGCTTGTTCTGTCTCTATTTATGCCAGGTATGTAAGCATAAGCCTTACATTAAGCATGTTTAAGAGATCTTGTTGATTACAACAGGAGTACTCCTACAGCTTATAGCTGTGCAAATGTTTACATACCTGGCTTGATCTAGGCCTATATAAAGGTCTGTCTCCTTTTCTCTGTGAAGCCTTTTCTGTCTGCTGCTTTGAAATTTCCCATGCTTCATGCTTTCCCTTAGTTGGAGGGAGGCTGCCCAGGCCCTTACTAGGAGAAGTCCTAGAGTTGGAGGTTTCAAGACAGCCTCTTGCTGGGGATTTAAAGACAGGCTAAACCAATAAGCCATACCTCAGTAATTGAGTGCATGCTAACAGTGAGGTTCATGTTACTGGAGCAGCTTTCACCAGTGTGAAATCTGTCAGGGTCTTCCAAAATTTTGCTTTGTGTTTGTTCTTTGTCCCTTGTTTCCGTGGCATCCCAGAGAACAACCTCACATCATTACTTAAAGACAATAACTATTATCCTACATACTTTAAAAATAAGAAACAAACTTTCTGCATGCATTGTTGCAGTTCATAGACAAGGTTGGATGGTGGGACCATGTGTCTAAATACTTTTACTCCCTATGTACATGCATCTCTGTGAATACAAAAATTTATATATAAATTATGTATGTATGCATGCAAAAATATAATCTTTTCAAAGAGATTTTTCCTTCCAGAAGCTAAAATAACAAGATGACCATGAAAAGGGATAACTTACTGGCTGTTCCAGGAGATGAATACATTTGCATTAGTGAAAATTATGATTGACTGAAGGCCGGACCTTTCTTCAATTGTTCTAATTGCTTGATGATTATGTTGTTGTAGAAGGGAAAATAACTTTCAAAAAGAGTCTTTTCCAGACTCAAATGATTTATGCTCTGCTTTGTTGATTTTTTTGTGCTAGCACTTATGTCAGTCCGGCTCTTAAACTGAATGTGGCAATGATCCTTTAATACATTTTAAAGTGAATTTTGCTAGCTCAGATTTTATTTTTTAAGAAATATGTATGTAATAGTTGTACAGGTTTTTAAAAAAATCTTGCTGCTTATGTGCTGTAATAGAATATACAGTAAATCTTTACTTTCTATCAAGCAAATTCTGTATGCAATAGACCTTTATGGAACCAAGCCTAATTTGAATGACTGTGGTATTCCCCATGCCTAAAATGAAGGCTCTACAATGAAGGCCCTGATTCTGCGAAGCAGTTGAACATACACTCACTTGCATCAAATGGCTTTCCAGCACTTGTCAGAGTGCTGAAATGCTAGAGTTTACACTGTTATTTTATGTCACAGAATTAATAGCATGTGGAAGTGGCAGGCGTATCCATATTTCCAGAGTGCCCCTCGAAATACAGTGTTGAGAATGCATCTATTATGGAAATGCCAGTCATTCTGGCCTGCAAGTGGTGGTGTGATGGAAATACAGTCCTGAGGGAACTGCCAGATCAGTGCACACAACCACAGTGGATAATCAGGCCTCCCAGAGTGCCATGGTTACTGTTAAAATGTTTACAGCTTTACCTTGTGCTTAATTAATGTTCATGTGGTGGTTGTGGTATTCTCCAAACCCACAGAGCACTACTGAGGTTCAGTAGCACTAATTTGCTTGAAGGGCTTGTATCACTGCAGCAATGTCAGCCATGCGAATGGACAGTTTTCCTCTTCTACTGTGGGTAGTAACTAGTTTGTGCTAGGAAGTAAAGTGTTTCATCTCAACTTACTGTATTTGGATTGCTACATAGGTATTCCTTTAGAGCAATTCTTATGCTTGCACTGGGAAAAGGGCACTCTGAGTTTAGTGGTAGGAGATTGTTGTAGAGAAGCTAGCTGCCTTTGAACTGTTACAAATGCTTCTACCACACAAGTGCGAGCCAATTTAACTGAGAGCTTTGAAATAGAATAAGGATTGGAATAAGCCTAGGACTGTACGTGCATTGAGCTGACAGAGAACTTCAATTCAGTGGAAACATTACATCAGTGAACCTACAGTGGCAGCTTCAGTGTCTCTTGTGGGATGACACCTAGCCTGTTGGTAGATAGCTACAGCAGAGTGTGACATGTCAGAGTTTATATATATATATATAAAAATATATATATTTATATGTATGCAGTCATGCTACAGGTATCCTATGTGACCTCAAGGAAGCTTCTTAATCATTCTGTGACTTGGGTCTGTATTACTAGAAGTGAGAAAAATAGTATCTCTGATATATTTTCTGTTCATATGATGTCTGATTTGGGATGGAACACTCTCACTGTACCACCATAAAACAAGGGAATCTTAAGCAACTAATATAAATAAGAGATGGTCTTCTTCTACCTCAAGGGATAACAAAGCCTTTAGAAATCTAGCTTGCTTAAGTGAAGTTAATCAGATTGGATTTGGTATGGCAGCTATTGGTGTGACAACTATCACTACTGCTGCTCAAGCACATTCTTTTATCTGTGTAGAAAAGCATGAAAATCTTTCAGTATATTTCTTGTAAACCATCAGCCATACCTGCTGTCAGTCTGTTAGCCTTCTTGCCCCTTGCATCTGCTATGGGACAAAACACACTGGAGAATTAAGCCCACTTACAGTAAATTGCACATCCCAGGAATCTCTGGCACCTCCCTTCCTTTCCTGGCTTTGGTGTGCTCCCCATTAACATTTCTTTCTATTGAGAAAAGGAAAAACAATATTGTTTTATGAACTGTTATCAGACATGTATACTTTAAAGGCGTGGTCGATTTTTACTGAGCCTGTATTTATAATCTAAGTGCATATAGTTTCTTTATCAGAATGTTTTTTAAAAACAACAGATGCCATCATGCCAAAACATAACTCAGAAACAGAAACTAATCATAGAATCATAGAATGGTTTGTGTTGGAAGGGTCCATTAAAGATCATCTAGTCCAACCCTCTTGTAATGAGCAGGGACATCTTCAAGTAGATCAGGTTACTGAGAGCCCCATCCCACCTGACCCTTGTTTCCAGGGATAGAGCATCTACCATTTCCCTGGGTAACTTGTTCTAGGGTTTCACCACCTTCATTGGAAAAAATTTCTTCCATTTATCTAGTCTAAATCTATCCTCTTTTAGCTTAAAAACACTACCCTTTGTCCTGTAACTACAAACCTTACTAAAGGTCTGTCCCCATCTTTCCTATAAGCCCCCTACAGGTACTGGAAGGACACAGTAAGGTCTCTCTGGAGCCTTCTCCAGGCTGAACAACCCCAACTCTCTCAGCCTTTCTTCATAGAAGAGGTGCTCCAGCCCTCTGATCATTTTTGTGGCCCTCCTCTGGACCTGCTCCAACCACTCCATGTCTGTCTTGTTCTGATGATCATTGAGCTGGACACAGTACTCCAGGTGAGGCTTCACCAGAGCAGAGTAGAGTGGCAGAATCACCTCCCTCAATCTGCTGGCCGTGCTTCTTTTGAAGTAGCCCAGGATATGGTTGGCTTTCTGGGCTGCAGGTGCAGATTGCTGGCTCATGTCCAGCTTTTAATTTACCAGTACCCCCAAGTCCTTCTCAGCAGGGCTGCTCTCAATCCCTTCATCTCCCAGCCTGTATTGATACTAAGGGTTGTCCTGACCCAGGTGCAGGACCTTGCACTTGGCCTTGCTCAACCTCATGAGGTTCATGTGAGCCTACTTCTCAAGCTTGTCCAGGTCTCTCTGAATTGCATCCCATCCTTCAAGCATGTCAACTGCATCACTCAACTTGGTGTCATCTCAAAGGAGAAGTTTTACCCAACAGGTGGCCATAAGTTAAAGCAGCAATAATACAAGGTACCTAATATCTGGGACCTGGATTCAGATTCTGCTCATCTCAGTGGAGATGCCCATAAGCTGAGTGCTAGATGATGCAGCTGAAAACATCTCTAACCTTCTGGGAAATTTGACTCATATTAGTGCTGCTTAACCAATTATAATCCTGGTGCTGTGAAAGCTCCATGCTCTATGGCAGTGATCTGTCCCATGGGTATCTTTTTGAGAGAAGATCATGATGTGGTAGAGGAGCAAGAAATCTGGGAACTAGCTTGGTGATCTGCAATAAGATACAATGAAACAAGTCCCAGAGATCCGACGATTAGCTCAGAATCTAAACTTTCTTCAGCAAGCACATCGAAATACTTCAGTAGCATTTTTCTTTCGTAAGAAAATTTTTACAATACTTGATTGAACAGCAGTAGCAACTGTAGATTTAGAATTGGGCTTCTTGGGGTTCTTGGTTGGTTGCTTGGGGGGGGAGGTGTTTTATTTTAGAGGGGAGTTATCTTGTTTCGCCCAAGATGACAAGCAAGAGATGAAGAACCCTACAAATCCTATGGGTGCCTTTTACTTTCTGAATCTACCCAAGGAAGGATGAGACATATATTCAGACATGTAATAGTACAACAGTCTAAAATTGATGGCTAATATTTTATTTTTACTGACCCTGAGGAGATCTAAAAGCAAGTAACTATTTTTCCCAAAAGGAAATTTACACTTCAAGCCATGGGGGTGGGCATGTTGCAAATTTATTTTCCATAAGGTTTGAGTTTCAGGAATAAAGACTCTTACAAGACATTCTCAGACTTTATTTATGTGTTTAAGAAGGACGAATGAAGAAAAAGATATCAATGTATAAATTTTAAGTTCTTATATCTCACAACTTGAAACCTTTGACATGATTTTGTGGAAACAGCTCATGCCAGAATGTTGTTTCACAATTATTATGAATATTTATTCATAAGTTCTCTGGAAGGGAACTGAAGGAGTGTTTGAAATATCCATGCCTTGAGCATTTGTAGAATGTTTAAAGTCTCACTGTAGGTGACTGCCAAGTATTTACATCATATCAGAGAGCATCTTCAAAGAAACTTCAGCTGCTGTGGGGACAATATAAAGAGACATTAATGTGATTCCGCTAACATTCCCCCAAATTTACCAAAAGCCAAAAAAACCCTAACCCTGAAACAACACCCATACCAATCATCCAAAAAACTACAAGGAACTTTAAAAGAAAAAGAAAATCTGTAAGTTTGATATGCTGTCTGTTTTTGGGAGTAGTTCTTATAGTGAGGATCATCTCTTGGGCAAGAGTATGAGTTCTGTTTTCAAAGTGAAAGCCAACCACAGTTTTTTTTTCTTTAGTAATAGAACAAATATTCTCCGAACTAGTAAAGAAGTTGAGATATTTCACAGAATCATTTAGGTTGGAAGAGACCTTTAAGATCATCAAGTCCAACCATCAACCTACCACCACCATGCCCACTAAATGATGTCCTGAAGTGCCACATCCACACGCTTCTTGAACATCTGCAGGGACGGTGTCTCCACCACCTCCCCGGGCAGCTTGTTCCAGTATCTGAAAGGACCCAAAATGGATTTTTGCAAATATCCTCTCTTATAACTTGGAACCTATTGTGTCATTGAATTTAATTGTACAAACAGTAGTATTTTAGTGTTCATATTATACTTATAACGTGGGGAAGACAGCTACTACCCTTAGCATCCAACCTGTGTGCAACAGCTCCACCTGCTCTGAGTGTTGTTATAAGAGCCACCAGAGTAATTTTTTTACTGGTAATTTGTTGCTGTTGTTCTGTTGGTTGCTATGTTCATAAGTTCTATGTTCATGTGTTTTAGTGGGACTTGAGAAACCTTCCAATACTGTGGAACTGCAAAGTTCCTGATAATGTAGTGCTGCACTTATCCTGCTTGAATGGATGGGTGAATCTAGGTACATGAACTTAGTGATGAACTCTGTCATATCTTGCTGGTGACTTGGTGATGCAACAGCAAACTCTTTGAATTTCTTGTGTAATGATTTCATGTGCATATTTCTCTCAAGAATAAAAAATGAGAAAGTTATGTGTTTACAGAACTCAATAACACATGGGTAAAACATTAAAGGAATGTTGTAATTGAAATTTAGATTTACACTTCAAATAAGTCCAAGCATGCTAAGGTAAGAAAGATACAACCAAGGCCCAAGTGATGTTTTTATTTCTACCTTAACCTGATATATTAATCTTTTTGCCTTTATAATATCTATAGGTATCTGTTCTCCAGGCCATTGACTGTGCTTTTGGCATTGCAAATTTGGAAATATGAGCAAATGAGTGAAAATCCACGTTTTTGAGCCATTAAAATGTGAGAATGTTTTCTAAATATTAAGGAGGAAAAGAAGTCTTATACTTCGAGGAAGTGACCTTTAAGGTGGGATGCTTGTACAGGAAATTCAGTGAGAAGACGAGGAAGGATTTTTAACCTCTAAGCCCAGTCCAGCTTCAGCTGGTGGTACGGTATCACTTTTTTAGGGTAATGTGAGCATTGCACCATTCATGAAAGGGGAGGTGCTTCAGAAGGTCTTATAGCTCCTTCTTTTAAATCTATGCGTGGTGAAAGGCAGGGATAATGGGGGCTGAGCTCTGCCTGTGTCTATGTGTGTCTATGGAAAACTCAGAGAGTGTGTATGCTGCAGAAGGTGTGATGCATAAACTGCTCCCAGGGTAGGTGCCAATGTATGTGTGTGAGTTGAAATAGAGAAAAGAAAAAATGGACCAAAAAGCCGGTAGGATTGCATCAAGTAATACTGATAAATATTAACTTACAGTGCCTTACTATTGCTTCTTGTTATGTTATCCCATCTGTTGCCAGATGTTTACCTTGTCTGTCTTCTCAGAACCACAGGCTGTAAAATGGATAGGTAGCAGCTCTCCTGATGTCACCTTTTTACCTAATGTATACTTTTGTTAGCTCTTTAAAGAGCACACTTAGTTTTTCCATAGGGAAAAAAAAACAGTAAGAAGAAATATCTAGAGGATACTATTAATAAATTTGTATTCTTAATATATGTTTTGTAAAGGTTAGTGGCTGATGATGCTTGAAGAAATATTTATTCAGGCTAAAGGCTCATCAGATACTTAAGAGCTGTAGCGTGTGGGCAGCTACGCTTACTTTGGCACTGAGACTGCCTGCTGTGGCTTTGGCTTCAGGGCAGCTTCCAGAGAGAGCAAAACTAAAATTGAGAGCAAGACTAAATGCTGCAGGGTCTTGGGGAGCTAATGGGGTGCAGGAGGGAGAGGGGGGTGCACCTATCAGTAGTGCTAAGGAGCTGCTGTAGCACTGCTGTATGTGTGCGCACATCACCCGCTGCTGCTCTACTCATATTGCATGGCTGTCACAGCCAGTTAGAGCAACACAAACAACATGCTGCCTACCACTGTGCAACTTTTATTTCATTTGACTGGTTTTTATTTTGGCACACAGCAGCTGAGAAGAGAAGAGAGCATCTGTAGCTTAGCTGCAGGTTGAAGAGAAGCACGCTGGAAGACTGGGCAGCACTAGCACAGCCTTTGTTGTTATGGCAGCAAAAGGTTGATGAGCCTCCAGTGCAGAGTCTGTGCTCCCCCATGCAGAGGGCAGAGGTAGAAAGAGAAGACAGTAAGCTGAACTACTTTCTGTCTAAATCTGTGGATGCAGGTGGATGAATTGGGACTAATATCTGGAAGCTACTTGGCATTTCTCTGGTTTCAAAATAGAAGCAGATGCCCAGACACAGAGCCACTTTCAGTTAGGTCTGTGGGGTGGGTTTGGGTGGGAGAAACGATCAACCTTGGTGGAGCCTCTCACTTTCTAGCCTCTTAATGGTCAGCGCTTGCCTTAAAAATGAGGCATGTTACACACATGCAAGTAAGAGTTCCTCTCTGACCTGTTAGGAAATTGCAGTGCTGAGGATTGGAAAGACCCTCTTAACTTCGTGCTTAACTAACTGTGCTACTTCTATGTGTGGCTGAGTCTCAGACTAAAATTTAAAGGTTAACTCTGTCCATCCTATTCTAGCTAGTGATACGGTGATGATGGGACAGCAGTGGAATTGTAGAGAAGCCAAATGTGTCAGGCAAGGCACTACAACCTTAGAATATTGCATACTTTAAAAAAAAAAAAGTTAAAGTTCAATTAAAGGTAGAACGCACGTAAAGTCTATGGAAAGTTTAGTGGGTTAAAAAATTCGACAGCCTATTTTATGGGAAGGGACTACCAGAGATTGTCTTGTTTAGTTTAGCAAAATAGAGTTGAGAGAGGATTTGACAGCACTTTATAAATATATCCAGGGCTAAATCCCGGAGAGGGGGGAAAAAGCTATTTAAACCCAAGAGCAATATTTGCATAAGAATGAGTGGGCATAAACTTAGCCCTGAATAGCCTAAAGCTGGAAATTTGATGTTTTCTACCCTTCAGTACAGTGAAGTCCTGAAACTGCTTTCCAGTAGGAGCAGCAGGGGCAAAAAGTACTTTTTGTGGATGATGAGAGGGATTATGCTGCACGGTGCCTGTGCCTGCAGAGACCTAGGCTTTGTGGCTGCACAGGTTTGTTCTGGTCCTACATTCCTACCCACGTACATCAGTACAGGGGTTAGAGGCATGTCCTTCCACTGGTGGCTGTCTCCTGCTGTGAGAAGTGCCCTCTTCTGCTGTAAATGAAAGCACTGGTCTTAAATTACGGCTATGTTAATAATGTCCTTTAGTGATCTGGGGAAGAAGTTTCCAGCACTCCTTGTGCCTGTGTACATAACTCTATGTTGATGCCAAAATGCCTATCAATAAATCTGAGGCTTTCATATCAGTAAGTTTCCTCTTGCGAGGAAGTGATGCAGGATTAGAGTTTTAATGGTGTAACCCCAAGGAGAAAAAGTAATTTCTCTGACTAGAAATGGCAGCAGTATGTCAAAAATCACACTGCAGAAAACTTTTTCATCACTTTAAATGATTTTTCTTTTGCCAAAAATTCTTATGACCTTTAAATTTGATGCTCATTATTAAACATTTCCTTTCATACTGCAGCTAGAATAGCACTAGGGTACACATTTTACAGGTAAAGGAACTGAAATGCAGAGGAGCAGAGTCTTTGGAGGCTGGCATGATGATCCCAGGATGCCAGTCTTCTGGTTTTCACCACACAGTCTTTGTATTGCACTGTTCACCTCCTTGAGTGACAGCACCCATGAAACTTAACTGGGTTTCTGTTTTCACCCACTCTTTTCTGTTACTTATTCCTTTCTGAATCTCTGACCTTCTGAGTTGAAACTTTCCAGGCTTGCTCCTTTATTTATCAGTGATATTTTAGGAACTCCTCTCTTCCCTAAAACTTAAAGTAAATGCATGCAAACTTGGTGATGGACCTCTCTATTGCAGAAGAAGCTGAAGCAGGCACAGAAATAGCCTCCTGGGATGCAGATTGACGTGTAGTACTTTGGTAGCTTTGATTTGAGTCAGCTGTAACTCACTGAAATTTGTACTCTCTGTGCACAAAGGTACTTTCTGTACTGAGATTTAAACTGGCAAAAGGCATAGGTAAAGACAACCTTAAAAAAAAATTAGTGATACTCAGTCAGCAGTGTGTCAATTATAGTAATTTTTCCCTGGTTTTTGATTGCTCTTCCTTGTGCCTTATATATTCTTTCAACATAGCATAGGGAATGTGTCTTGCCTTTACATTGTCTGTGAGGTGCTACTGTTTGGTGCCATTGATGAAATGCAGCAAGGAAAAGGTAGCATGTGCAAAATTTCTAGTCATACCCTAGAAAACGCTGCCCCGGCAGAGTAAAAAGCACTTCTGGTACTGACCTCTATAATTAACCTCTCTTTTCATGCCTTCCCCCCACAGCTTGGTATAAAGGAAAGGGAAGTTGGAGCCAAATATTGTGTTTTTGACTGCTCCTTAGAAGACTGGGATGAAGGCTTTTTTATGTATAGAAGGCTTTCCCAAAAATTAGTTTTGGAAGATTTTAAGACTTCACATATTGGGTCGTATTCCAGTCATGTTTTAATTAAAGGAAGAGGATTAAGTCAGTCATGTTTTCAACATGTGTTAAATGAAAAGTGTTACTTGGGAAATGCAGAATTCCTTCAACATTTTTGAAAAATAGTTTCTGATACTTTGTTTAAAACAAGACCATTTAACAAACAAACAAACAAAAGCTTGACATACACCTTTGAAATAACCAAAACAGTTTAAAAACAAAAAACCAACAAAAACAACAACAAACCAAAACAACAAAAAAAACCAAACACAAGCAAAATGAAATTACATTTGGGAGGAGGTATGTCAAACTAATTTGAGAGTTGGTATCAATTTTTGTCTAGGTAAGAAAGTCTGTTATTTGCCCAGCACTATTGCTTAATGACTTTGGCCTATCATTCTGAGCAAGCCACTTTCCTTTTTGGAACTTTAAATAATGTAACAATACATTCATCCAGCATTTACATTACAGCTGTCACTGTGCTTTCTTGGCAGCATCACATTAAGTCATTTTAACTGTACTGTAGTTGGACATTGGGGGGAGAGGGAGTTTGTTTGTTTATGATCTTAGGAGAAAACTATTTTGGCTTATACATTCTTTCTTTCCAGAAAAAAAAAAAGCCACAGAATCTCTAAATTCTTTCTGATGTTTAAAGACTCGGAAAGCTGTATCTTGGAAGGATAGAAACGTATCTAATACCCTTTTACATAGTGCCTATGTCTGTTTTACAGCACCTAAATCCTTACAGAAATCTGCTTCCAAGTGGGTTTTTTGAATATAAGAAAAGGAAATGAAATGCGATAAACTGCAGATTAGCAGATGGCAAATCCTTAGCAGCCTATATGAAATAATTTTTTTGGCATTAGTCCAGCTCCACGCAGATGACTGTTCTCATCCCAAAACCTGCCATAACAAATTGCTATGAAAGCTGAATACTGAATCATTTACCACCTACTTTGTGAAGTTGTTCCTGAAGTTAGGGATAAGTTAAATTTTGAAGGGGTAGTCTGGGGATACCTACACCTTCGTTACCCACATTTTCCCTTTCTGTAAGTAAACAGAAGCCTGCAGTCTCCAGGGTTGTCAATGTAGCACCCCTCACAAGCCTTAAAATTCATCTTAAATGAAAATAGAAAGCTACTACGTAGGCACATCAAAATTTACTATAAACAGGTCTTAAGTACATAATTACATGATAGACCTAAATGGCTCCAAAAGAGTTGCTCCAGGCTATTGTGTAAGCAATACTCCTTTGAGAAATGTATAAATACATGTTATTCAGTACATAATACACATGTTTAAAAACTACCTAATTACATATTTTCCCAGGAGAATAAAAAGGCTCCAAAAGAGCTACTCCAGCCTCTCCAGTACACAATGTGTGTTTTATAACCTTTCATGAATCTCTTCCATTCTTTTTCCTTTAGGAGGGGAAAAAAACAGTAAGGAAATTAAATACAGAACACCTACTGTACATTTAATTTAAAGGACAAAATGCAATGTTGAAATAACATTAAGGGTGTGACGCAAACCAAGGAAAGCCAGGAAATTGAGTGTAAAGACTGTTACTCCATCCTTAACTCACGTCACTTGTATAATGTTACAGGCCACTGTTCTGTAATGGCAGATTTTAAATTTCATCACTTAAAACAGGGTTGTGGCCTATGTACACTTTCAGGTATTTATATGGTGTGTACTGCTGCAATACCTGAGTGCTGCTCATGTATTTGTGTATACACAGGAATATAGACATATATATTTAGGAAAACATACATACTTTTAAAAAACCATCTTCTGTCTTTATAGAGTCATAGAATGGTTTATGTTAGAAGGGACCTTAAAGGTTATCTAGTCCAACTCCCCTGCCATGGGTTGGGACACCTCCCACTAGAACAGGTTGCCCAAAGCCCCGTCCAGCCTGGCTTTCCTATAGAACCCCTTCAGGAACTGGAGGGCTGCAATAACGTCCCCCCAGAGCACTTTCCTAGTGTACTTTCCTATTGCTGAAATTACCGTGGCTTTTTCATTTCCCTAAGAATAGGTTCACATGTATCAATGTGATGAAGGGAAAGGAAGAAATTAGTTTTGCCTTCAGCTCTGGTGGTGGTGAGATCTGTGGCTGCTCTGGGGGCATCTTTAGGGGAGCAGAGGGGATCTGCCCTGAAGCCTATAGCCAGCTCTGGAGGAAATCATGATGCCCAGATGTACAAGTCCACTTTGCTGGCCACCAATTTTGTTAGTACAGGGTGTTGGGATGTCCTGGAGAGAGCTACCACTTCATAAGTGGCTGATGCTGAGCCCCATAGGGACAGTGAGAGTCTGCTATACAGGCGCTGCTCTACATGCTGCCTCAGCAAAGAGGCAGTCTAGAGAGGGGAGTGATGGTCCGATGTGTTCATAGCAACCCGTGTTACTAAGCAGATTATTATAAATAGTGTTTTCCATTAGATCAAAATTAAATTTGTGCCCTCTCTTCTACACCATTTCCTGAAAACAAACAAAATAGTATGTACACTTTTTATCATTAGTAGGACATGCTACATGCAAGTGTATTTTGTTGTATTGTACATTAATTTCACCAGAGAGCCCAATAAAATATGCTGCCATTTACTTCATCCGTGGTGGGTTTCGTGAATACTGTTTTTAAAAATCATACTGTGGGATAGCTATATTTATCCCAAATGCTGACCCAGGCAGAACAGCAGGATTACAGAAGACAGATCACTTTTCCATTCTTATTAAATTGGTCAGGGTTTTTTAATTATTATTTTTTTATTTTATTAGGTGCATTCTCTTCACTGGAGTGAACCCAAGGTCTGTCAAAACAATTTTTTTAATTTTAATTTTTTTTTCCTCCATGAAGAGTGAGACAGTAGTCTCCTGCTGTAGATGTAACAAAGATTTGGGGCATTCACTTAGAGTACAGATGACCCAACAAGTTTTTGATTAGCAGAGCAGAAAGGTTCCCACAGGAGAAACCCAGAGAGTCTTGCCTGAGAATAGGCAGAAGGCCTGAATAACGGCCTGTCATATAGAGCCTGTCAGTGCATCTCTGGTCTGAAGAAGGCAAACTCGGCTTAGGCCAGGTCCCTGGTGTCCTCATGAGTTGCTGTTTGTGGATGCCATTGTGTGAGCTTCTGGTCAAAACCAGGAAGATAACCCAAAGCTGCTGCTTCTCCATGAGTTCCTGCTATTTCAGCAGATGAGTATGATTTAGTGAAGACTTGTTTTACCCAAATATTCCCAGTCAGCTCTACCCTTTTCTCAGATTTTCTTCTGCCAATTGTTTTACTGTGTTGTGTCATACATAACAAATAGTTACAGAAAAACTTTCAGGTTCCTGTTTTTTTTAGGGAAAACCTTTAGAAGTTAATTAAGTATATTTTTTTTCCTAGCAGATGGGACGATGGGACTGTCTTTGTGTTCATGACATCCTGTTCCTTTGGATGACAGAACAAGGTGGTTAAAATAAAAAATGAATTTTAACTCTTGGGGTCACAAAACTGGATGACCTCTGAGAGGGAGCTGCTTTATTAGAAAGGCAAAACAGAAGGTGAGGTGAAAGACCATAAAAGTAAAAAAAAAAATCCCTTGTCGTGGTTTAGGCCCAGTGCATAACTGAGCACCACAATGCCCCAAAAAGGGCTAGTCAAAATAAGGACTGGGAGGACTTCTCACCACTTAAACAGATCACAGGCAACAGACAGACTCATCATAAGGAATAGAAAACAAAACACTTTTAATTTTGTTACCAACATCAGAGTAGAACAATGGGAGATACAACCAGATCTTGAAATCAAAACACCTTCCCCCACCCCTCCCTTCTTTCTGGGCTCAGCTTTTGTTCCTGGTTCCTTCCCCTCCCCCCTCCCCCTTTGCCTTGAGGCACAGGGGGATGAGAGTGGGGGTTGCAGTCAGTCTTCCCGCCACATGCTTCTCAAGAGTAGGAAAAATAAAACCAAAAATACCAACAGCTCAGCCCAGTGTCTCTCTCTCTGCTTCCACGTGGCCCCCTTTCAATAGGGGAAAAAGTCCTCAAAAGTCCAATATGGGTCTGCCCACAGCTGCAGTTTCCCTCACACACAAAACTGCTTCAGCCCAAGTCCACAAAACTCCAATCTGGGTCTGCCTATGGTCACAGTTCCCTCACACACGACCAGTCGACCTGGCTCTAGCCACGGGTTGCAAAGGGGAAACCTGGCTTTTGTGTCCTTCTCCTCCTCCCTCTCTTTTTCTTTCCTTCAAACCGACCTTGGTGTTCTTCAAAGTTGTTCTCCTCGGGCCCCACTCCTTTCTCTGTTGGAGGTCTCTTCTGATGGTTATGGAGATCCCGGCTTACTCTCTCTTTTTTTCAGGATGAAGCTGCAGCGGGGCTTAAGCTTAAGTTGTGGTTGGGGCCAGCCAAGCCCAGCCAGGCAACACCAGGGCCGCGCTACCCGCACCTGGGGCTGCGCT
Source organism: Mesitornis unicolor (assembly GCF_000695765.1). Taxonomy (NCBI): domain Eukaryota; kingdom Metazoa; phylum Chordata; class Aves; order Mesitornithiformes; family Mesitornithidae; genus Mesitornis; species Mesitornis unicolor. Next base: position 63,874 of record NW_010193505.1, on the reverse strand, counting down.
GGTCAGTGCCGGTGCCAGAGAGAGAGAGAGGCATGCTTTGCACCCCTCTTAAATACATGAATTCGCAGGGGCAATGATTGGCTTGGCCCTGGTCAGAGGTGGGTCTGACAAAGGAAAAGGAGGAGCTTTTCAGGTAGCTTCTTAAAGAGCCATCTCCATAGCCCTTCTCCTTTTACCAAAGACAACCAAAAACCCCTCACAGAAAACCCATACATCCCTACAGAGCATACTTTTTACAGTAGTGTGGCAATCTCCATCTGAAACTGGATTTAACTGTTTTCCATCTGAGTGGTGCTGTTGGTCCTTAGCAGGCTTTAGAATTGGAGGTGTCTCTTATATCTAAACAGGCCCAGGGCATTAACTGGTTTGGTATGTGCTTAATAGCAGTAAAGATGGCAGAAAGGGAATGACAGATTATGTATCTTCCCTGCTCTTACCCTGATGGATATCCAATGTTTTCATATTGAGGTGGGGGGTTGTTTGACTTGACACATGGCAGGTTTTCAGGTTAGAGGAGCACTGGTTGCTGTTAGCACTGGGACTGCTGGTCTTGAATGTGGTCACCTGAAAATGTTTGCATCTGAAGCAGGAGGCTGGAGTGTGGGTCATGAGGTCTGCTTCATGCACTATAGCACACGAAGGGTGTGTGTTAGTGGGGAACTTGCATGCTGGAGTGCAAAAGAGAAGGAGAGAGTCCCATGTGAAAACATGTTAACCTAGCACAGGCAGCTGATAAGTTGGCATTGGGTAACTGTGGGTGAAATACTGGGTGCTGGCTACCCTGTGGTATCCCCCTGCATACAATCTCTTAACCTGCAATACCCTTAACCATTAGGTACTGAGCAGCCCCTTCAGTTGCCTGTCATTGTCTGCTGCTGCTGGGCAGGGTGAAAGCATTCAGTGTGGCCTTCCCAGTCCAAGTCTTGCTGCTCGTGTGACATTTCCTGTTTTGGCATTGAAATGGATCTGGCCTCGGGTTCTAAGTACACATACTTTTAAGTCTGGATCTAAGCGCTGGAAGAGCCTGGATCCAAGATACTTACTCTGACACATTTTTCACCTGAACTAGCAAGGGAATATTGAAGTCTGTAAGCACCTATAGCAAACACACCTGCTATGGGCTTTGGGATTTGCCTGTCTCTAATTTTAATAATAAATGCATGTGCAAGTGAAAACTAGACACTATCAGGCAATTTATGATTATAGGATTTTACTTACATTTCCATAGCAACAGCTTAGAATGCAGCAAACAAAATTATGAATTGGATTCTGGTTTCAGATTCTGACTGATTGATTTCTGATTTGGGCCTGTAGAGCCCCAGAATATTTCCATTCATTGGCACAAACGCCGTTATTCAGTTGATAGAGTGGGTATCTGAAGCCTTCATCTGGCCTTGCTGACTTTTTTTGAGAAGCAATAAAGACTAACACTGTGAGGAAACATCAACTGTAGTTTAGACCTGAAATCATACAAGGGAGAGAATAGAAAATTAGCTGTTTAGGGAGATAAGCACATCAATAGGTTGCTGGTGGGCGAGTTAGTGTCTGAATTTATAGCACACTTGTTCATCATTGATTATGTCTTGCATGCCTGCTCTTTTTGCGCAGAAAATTTAAAGTATATTCGTATTCAGTAAAAAGTGCAGACAGCCTTGCCCAGCTTTGAAGGTCAGATGAAATTAATAAACGGATAAGTGGGAACAGTATCTACCTCGCCCTGTGTAAAGTTATTCTGCCTTTTAGGGCTAAATCAAAAACCTCTGACTCCTGAGTCAGAAGACAGGACTGTATATGCAGTCAGGAACATATCTGTGGAACACCAGAGTGCTGTTTTTACACTCAGAATAACTTGCAAAGAACATGTTTTGTTTGTAGGGCTGCTAACCAAGCCTTTCTGAAGTAAATGCTCAAGGAAGGATAGTTCAGTGGTTGGGGCATCAGCCCTGGGCAGGGGTGATAGAGATCCAGGCCACTGGATGCCCACCCAACTCCCTGTGCCATGGTCTTTGCATTGCTTCAACTTCCTCACTGTGAAATTGGGTTAAGAGCATGAAAGACAAATGCATCCAAGGCTTTTGGCCCATTGGGGGAGGCACACAAATACTGCAGATAAGCTGGAGTGCTACAGGCTGAAAAATGTGTGTGAAAGTGTCCTTGGAGACAGGGTCTGCCCTGAGCAAAGAGAACAAGGCTGAGAACATGCAGAAGAGTGTCTCCCTGTGCGGCACTTGTTTAGGTCAAGTCATGACAGGCAGACTGCCAGTACATTCAGTTGTCAGTATGCTAAGGAAGTAAATGAGATTGATTACTTCAGATGTTACTACAGACCATAAAATAGCACTGCTATCTTCTGCTGCCCCTCTTGTCAAACAGCTTGCTCTCTTTGAGGGATAAACCTGGTTCATCCCTCACAGAACTTGAATGGCTTAACAAGAGCAACATGGAAAGTGACTGTAGTCAGGTCACTTTTATGTAAATAGTCATAGCTGTAATATAGTGTGATCACCAGGTTTCGTTGATGTCTCTCTCTTTTTGATGTGCCTCTTACAGGCACAAGATAATATAATATGTTTATTTTCTAAAAATAAAATGCTGACTGCGTATTTAATTTTTCATTTTATTTTGCATCTTGCCCTCAAACTTTCTTTGCAGTTCTTCAGCATTGCTCTTGCTGGCCCATTTTCATATCTCAATTTAGTTAACAGGACTAGAAGCTATAGAAATCACTAGCCAAATTCAACCTTTTTTAACATGCCAATGAGTAGCTATAAAAGGGCAGGGTCCTTGAAACTGCCCCATCTGATAGGAGTCTGGCTAGGTTGATCCACCTCTAAAATATCAACTCTGTCCCATGCAAACACTTTCTCTCTGTCAGCCCCTCCAAATGTCCTCTCCCCAGCTTTGTCTTTCTTCCTGGATTATCACCACCCTTTAATTTTGACTACGAGAGCTAGAAGGTAAATAAAAAACAACCCATAAAGGACAGTTCTACACAGCTTGTGTTTACCCTGTTCCTGCTTATCTACTGTGACTAGGTCCTTGCAGAGGACTCTTCTCCAGGATACTCCGGTGTAACCTGGCAGCGGAACAGGCCACATCCCCAGCTGGAATAAAGTAATGACGCTGCATTCATGTTGATTACTGTGGTGCAGCAGCACCACTTCGTTTCAGCTAAAGATTGATTTCTCTCCAGCTCAGCATAATTCATGAATGTCCTTGAATTCAACTAGTTTTTAGCATTGCAAAATAAATTTTGTTATCCTTGTTGCGATAAGAATAATTTCAGAACAGTCCTATCCTGCATGTAATCCTGAGTGAATGTGGTATTGTATGCAAGATCATACCAAAACTCAGAAGAGTTTACCACGAGTGTTTACTGTGACTTAATTCCCCATTAGTTCTAGTCATGCAATGGCTATTTTTTCATCCCTTTAAAAACGTTCTTCCTCCTGACTGCATTCCAAGGTAGGTGTGAGATAACTCACTAAATCACCATTCAATTTGTAACTTTGTTAGTCGTTCAGTGAGTCATGACTTTATTATTGTAGGAACAAAACCCACAAACAGATATATATTCCCTCCCTCCCCCTCGCTTAAAGGTGCACTTTGATCCTAAGGAAAGCTTTGGTGCCACGTTGCCCAACCAACACTTACAGACCATGTTGCCATCCAGAGATTCTCCTGATGAAGTCTATGCCTGACTTTTCTTTTTTTTTTCCTTCCTCCTTTTGCTTCACCTTCCCCTCTCCCCTTTGTATAGAAGTAGTTTCTCTGAATGTTTTTGTGTGTGCTGGTGCTTGTAGCCTGAGCTTGCAGGGGCACCTTGAAATTGAAGTGTCTCAAACCTACCCCTGAGCTATGCTTTTGCTTTGTTTTTGCAGTAGTCAAAAGAGACAAACGGCATGAGCACTATCAGTGAGAGCACACTAAAAATTGCTACTTCGTCCTCTCTTCCTCCAGTCAAAAACAACAGTATTTGTAACCAGAGACAGCCTTATGCAACACACAAACATCTCAAGTATGGTAAATGAGTTTTCAATTGTTCCATGTGTCTAAGTAATTCCTGGTCCCCCACTTGTGATATCTTTTGAAATTTTTATTAAAGCAATTGCTTATTTCTATTCTATTAATGTCTGGATGTTTTGTGTGAACAGTACCTAGGACACTGCAGATGTTTTCTCTATCCTGAAAAATTTGCAGCCTCATTAACTATTTAAAAATAAGAATACATACTAAGATTAGGGATGAGGTATATGAAAAGCCCCAAAGAGGAAAGAAATGTATTTGTTCTATACATTTACGATCAGCAAAACTGGGTGAGGTTTTGCATCACAACAGGTTTCTGATATTCAGTGTCTTCTGACTAGTGAAAACTATTTGAAAGGAAGCTCCTCTTCCATTTGGAGCTTTGTTGAGCAAGTACAAATCATGCCATTGGAGTGTCATTTTTTAAGACAGTGGATTAACGTTTTCAGTCTGTCAGACCTCAGAGTATCTCTGAACTGTCAGCTCACTTTTCTGGCTATGGTCTGGAGCCAGGTTTTGCTAGAATTGGCAGGTAATTTTGAAGTCCTTGTTTTGATCCTGTATCTAAGGGACGTGGATTGTGAGATAAGCTTGTATTTAAGCATGTATTTTGGGATTTTCACACCTCTATGTTTAAGATTTAAAAAAAACCCCACAACGAAACAAGAAGCAACTACTCCCGCTATTCATTTTTTTAAATCTTAGATCATGTTTGAATGCTGCTATTCTTAATTGAAATTAGGTGCATATTAACACAATGTCTTCCTCCTCCTTTTTCATCGTATCTCCTGCGTTGCTTCCTTTTTTTTTTTTTCCCGTTGATCACTTTAGTCTAGAAAAGACCTCTAGGAAAAATAATAAGGATAGGCTTTTTAAATTTCCAATGTAAGATAGTTTCTTGGAGATTTGTTTATTTATACGTTCGGCTGACTGGGTTGCTAGGACTTCTCTTCTGCTAATACCTGAATTGGTTTGGAATAAATCCTGATACTTTACACCACAGCTGTGATGGCAGTATCACTATGACATGTTTCAGGATCATGTGCTAAGGTCTGCATTTTACTGCTTGTGGTTAACCCCATTATACCACATGCAGAGCAGTCAAGTCATCAGTCTTTCTATCATAGACCACATGTCTGTCAAAGTCTGAACTTCAGATATATTCTTAGGCTATTGGAAGGAAAATGGCAGTGGGTCACTATGGAAAGGCAGGGAAAATAAAACCCCACTGAGTGCATGGGTACCATGGCACATGGAGCTGGTGCACAAGGAGTGGAGAAAACAAAGACAGGGATGTGGGGCCTCTGGCTCTGCGAGTATGAATGCCAGAGGTATAAGAAAATTTTTAGCCTATGCTTACAAGGTGAACAAAATAATTGCACACAAATGTATAAAAGAATGTTGTCTGCCTGTTGAAAAGTCTCATTTTACAAACTATTGACTGTCATGCAAGAAAGTACTGTTTCTGACATTATTCTGCCAGAAAAAATCTTCAAGCAAATGTTTGCATGGGAGAGTCTGTAAAGCAGATGAAGGACCAGGATTATGCTTTATGGCCCATTTAGGTGTCAGTGATGGATTCCCCAGACTGATTCACTGATAAGATACTGAAAAGCCAGGGCACTTTGTGCAGTTATATCAGCATGATGAGTGAAAATATGTCACCAAGACTGTAGATTATGAAATGAGAAAATGCCAAAAGAAACACACGGTTTTTATTTCTTCAGCTATTATCATGAGAGATCACAATCCTGTTGAGCAGTAAAGCAATGCCACAAATTAAGTGATCAGACACAAGATTTTTTCTTTCCTTTCTTTTTTTTAAAGTGACTAGTTGACCCTTGGTGCTATACATTTTTGGGGTTTCTAGTGTGATGCACTGATATCTGATTTTTTTCAGAATGTCTTGAGCACTTCCACCTCCTCCACTGAAACCATACCTCAGGTTGTGTAAAAGCAACAGAAGCCTATAGGGATTTCCTCTGAAGCTAGTATACAAACAGCAGTCAGAGGGCTCCAGCTCTTGAAAGCATAGAGAACCTTAAATAGATGGTCTGGGATAACTGGGAGAGAAGGAGAGACATCTGTTGAGTTGTTGAAAAGACATATGCTCCTAGCACTTCCTTTGTCATGCATTTTGGAAAACCTTTCTCTCTGAGTTTATTGCTAATATTTAATTTAAAACCAGATTTGGATTGTTGACAAAATTATAACTTGTAAACGGACACTTCCCCCCCTCCCTTCCTGGTCTAATCTGAACAGCGCTCGCTCTCCCATTTCCTCCTCCTGCTGGTCCCAGCTCATGCACCCTGGGTCATATTGGAGAAAGGGGGACCTGGCATTAACCTTATGTGAGAGGGCAAGGCTGGCAGGAAAGCAGGGAGGTGATGGTTTGCAAGTTGGTAACACCTCATTCCTCCTGTCACCCTCTACACTAGTACTCACGTTTATATTGAATGGAAAACATGACTTTATTTATGTGTGTGTTTGTGTATGAGCACTTAATGACATTTCAAGGCATCCGACAAAAACCTAATTCCTTGGATTGGTTTCGTCAAATAATAAAATGACTTGACATAAGTATAATTGAACACAGATGTGGAAATAAAAAATTTTAGCAGTCATTTTGCCCCTCCTCCTCCCCTTTCTCTTAACTCTCAGTTCATGCCAGAAATATTTTCATTTTTGTTTCCCACTTCCTCTCCGCAGAACAAAGCCTGGGGAAGATGAGTTCTGGGGCAGAGAACCAGAGGGTATTCATTTCTCATTTTCATGTCTCCTTGTAAAATTTCCACCTTTTCTGAGTTCATTTTCCATTATGAAGTAAAGTTTCGTGTACTTCCCCTCCTCTCCCTTGATTCTGAGCTCATCCTCTAGATGAACTCTGTTATATAATCATTCCTGTCCATGATGGCTGTTTACTGCTATTGCTTGGATCTGAAATTGTAGGTTATTCACTGGGCTCAGCTGAGCAAGCAGCCTACATTACATTTTCACCTTCCCCACTTGGCTGGACTTGGCTTACTTGAGTAAGCATTGGATGGAAGAAACTGTAAAGATGCAGAAAAGAAATTGTAAAGTTTGCACGTATGCAGACACAACTGTGGGCAAAAGGTGGAAGTGTTCTTTCTCAGAGTTTTACACTATAATAAAATACATAGTCTTTACGGCTGCTCCATAGCCTGAAAGGAATAACATCATAAAAGGATAAAAGCATCAGTGATGATAACAAATGTATTACCAGCCACTTAAATAGCAGCTATGACTTTGTCAGTGGAACAGCCCTTCCCACTATGTCAGAGTAGTGTGACTACAAAAATTAAGGGCTCAGAGCCACAATAATGGCAATCAATTAATGTTGATTTTTCTTGATTCTTCAGCCATGCCAGCATCATGGTGTCATTGCTCACACTATTTTAGAAAGAAACAAGACTTATAAAAACTATTACCTGCTTTGAGTTCATTGTATTTTAAAAAAGTTAGGCTGTGTGCTTCAAGAGAATCAGGTACTTAATTTCCATTTCAGTGAGATTCAAGCATAATATCCTGTCAAAATCCCTGCCTGGAGCTTTAACTGAGGTCTTTTAGCCTCAAGATGTTTGTGTCTGTCTATCTTTTCTTCGACTTTTGAGCCTTTTGACCATTTGGGGAAAATATATATATATGACTGAGAGGGCTGGAAGTATCGAAGTTGTTTATGGTGCCGTAAGTTACATGCAAATACATGGTCAGTTAATGGAAGAAGGAAAAGAGATGCATTACTGCCAGTACTAATGTAGAGGCTGCCAGTGCACAAGACGTTGCCATCTGAACTTATCCTTTCTTAGAATTCAGTCAGCCCCACGTCAGCCTCCAATCTATCAGAAATGAGGGTTCATGATTTCAGCTGCTCATGAGATGGAATATTCCTTCCTATAAACCTGAGATAGCTGGGCTATGTATGAAGAAGATTCAAGTCTGATTTTTTTAATTCTGGATACTAGTTTTATGGTTTCTTCACCTAGAGCATGGTGGATATGATTTCCAGGAAGACTGAAACTATAGAGCTCCAACTGCAGGCACCAGTTACTTAAGGTGTCTTTAGAAATCAGAGGCATTAGTACAATGCAGCAGATAATGTCTGAGACATCCATTCATTACTGGCAAGATCCTCATTTAAATTGTGCAAGATGAAATACACAGGCTGGAGTGCTCAAAAAATTATCTGAGTGCAGGAAAGCAGCTGAATGTATTTGGAGTTTACAAAAAAGAGAATGGGGGGTGGGTTGGTCTGCAGAGAAGGGTTGGTGAAGCCAGCCAAAATAGGAACTGCTGGGAATGTGTCAGGGGGATAATCTAGCAAAGATACTTCAGTAGAGGTGTTAGTCTTGCAGAAAAATGACTAAGAGTAGAGTGTAAGATAAAGCAACCTGCTGCTTTAGTATACACCTGCACCCTGATAGTCATACCTACCACTCCTAAAAGCATGCTCCTATTTCATGCAGGACTACAGCATGGCAGGAAAATCTAGTATTGGACCAAACATATTGAAAGCATTCTAGCCCATGTTTTGCTGTCCTATGTATCTTAGGGCTCCTCCAGGCTGCTAGCCAACCTGAAATAAGAGACCTGAGGAGGCATCAGGCTTTCTTCGTGTTGGACAGATGTTCTGATAGGCTTATAGAGCTTACCCAGGCTAGCATGCTTCTCCTTGCAATGAACCACACAGCCTGAGTGATCAGTTTGTGCTATGGAGGCACTGTAGGCTCCACAGAAAGCTGAAATCAGGAGAGTGCTTGGTAACTGTAATCTGGTGCTCATTTTAGTATACTCATTTCAAGAAAGGAGATCTTTTAATGAACATTCTGAATATCTTAGAAAAGCATAATGTTGTATTATATTATCGCTATTTTTAAAAATGGGTAGTAACTTGCAGAAGGTAGAAATCAATTTCTGAGCTACTGACTTTCTTGCTGTCTATTCAGGTAAGTTTCATACTGTCCTTTCCAATATCAGTAGTGCTAAAAAAGGTAGATCTTACATTTCTTCAGGATACTGCAACTGGATGTGTAAATACTTATAAAGCTAACAAGTATGCTTACCACAATGCACCTTGGGATTAGCCTAGAGAGACAAAAGTCAAAAGCCCATGCCTCTGATTCATCTGCCAAGCATGTTAGTAAAACCATCCATTTGTTGTGAAACTCTGTTGATTACATGATTCACCTTGCACATGCAGTTTCTTCAATTGTGGACACAGTTATCAGATTTGTATGAACAAAACAGAGGCTTGGACAGTATTTACAGAAAGTTCATCTGTATGTTTTCTCTTTTGCCATGATCAAAATGTCAAGATTGTCAGCCACCTTTTCACATGTACACACTGTTCTAGGGTTTGAAAACATAATCAGTGGGGGCACGTAGTCATCAGCTCCATCAGGTTGTTTTGTATTCTGTAGTAGTAGTGCAGACCTCAGGTAAGTTTCCTTCAAAATTTGTTAAAGCATCTGTTAAACATGTAAGAGTCAAGTATGTGGACATGTTTTCTATGCTGGCCTAGTTCTGTATCCCAGTCTAATTACAAGCTGAATGTTGCCTCCTGATAGGAGGTAAAACACTATGGGCCACAAATATCCTTGTTTTTGTTTTGCTGAAGGTAGTAAGCTTATGTCCGAGAAGAAATTTATCCCACTGTTGAAAGAATTCTGCAAAGTCAAAACCCTATATCAGGATCCAAGGCTGTTTTAGTTGGTGTGACGGTAGGAAAAAAATACAATGAACTTAAGCGCCTTTTTTTTTTTACAACATGAAAGTATAATTGTGTCCCAAAACTATTAACACTGGCCCTTGCTTCCAATATTTCAGTATCAAGTTCTCTAAGCTGTTAGTTTTGACTTGAAGTTTGAAAGAAGCTTTCAGAACTCCTTACAGTATGTATTTGTGTTATTTCCATTTGTACTTCCAGGGCTGGAGGCTTCCATCCCAGAGTCACTCTTCTCTGCTACTCCTCTCTGGTAAGAGGGACACCTTATGTGTAACTTCTTTCACTTCCCTTCTCCAGCATCTTCTATATCCATTGCACCAGGATCACTAATCATGGTTCCACAGAGTTACAACCTGTGGGTATTTATTGTGCTACCCATGTCCCACAGCCTCCATCTTCCTATGAAGGCCTGTATTTGTGTTCCTCATCTTCCACTTCCTTCCTCCCATTATTTAGCAAAGTAAGAAATTTGTTGGGGGACAGCATAATAAGCTTTCTTGGAAAGATGAAATGGAAAGACACGAGAGAGTGATACTGTTATTTCAGAAAGTATTAATGAATGTTGTCAGCCAAACCTTTAACCTAAGATAGAGTGGTGAAAGCACAAAGCGGATGATGAAGGCTCTTTGTGTTCTTCATTACTGTTGTGCTCATTTTGCTTGGTTTTGAGCATCTGGAATAGTCTCTAACATTTTTAATTGAGAAAGTACAGCATTCTCAAGCTGTTGTGTGACAGACAAACAGAAGAACCTACAAAGAAATGCCATGAATTTGAGCATGTGGGTTCACAAGCTCAGTCAATTATTCACAACTAGAAAAATAAGGTTACATAAATGGTCAAGATTTTTCAAGCGTGACTAATTGTTTTGGATGTCTTATTCTTTGGATGTTCCATTAAAAATACCTTAAAAGGGTTTGTGCTTCAGCACACAGCTTCCGATAACCTTCTGAAAATTGAGAGTCCTTACAGATGTTTCATGATGGACACTAAGAGATCTCAGAGGTTGTCAAAATTAGTTTTCATCTGAAAACGTTAGCCATAAAGTTATGCATAGGGACCTTGTTTTCTGGTTTATGTCTGTCTGTGAATCCACCTCACATGTTTGTATACAGACTACAAAAAAATGTTAACAGTATGTTTTATAAGTTTTATGTTGTAGGTGGAAGCACTTCGCTAGGAGCAGACTCAGTTGTAATGGTCTGAAAGGTTGAGAAGAAAGGTCTAGGAAGAATTCATCTGTTAGGTCTTGAATGCAAGCTGCTTACTAACCACACACAAAGCATTTTAAGAGGGAATGGGGCGTTGCAGCATTGCTCTGCGGCATTACTGGTGTCCGAAGCATGGGAAAAGAACATATAAAAATGTCCTAATAAACTGGAAAAGCTGAATGGGGACAGGCCTTAGTAGGCCTTTTAAGGGTTTCTATAGGATGGGGGTTGCCTGAAGTAGGCAGCTGTTTGGTGGGCACAGCCACAAACTGGTGACTGCAGCACCCTGTGATGAGGCTGGAGAAAAGCAGCTGAAAGGTCACACAATCCATCCAGCTAAACAGTCCTGGTGGGTGGCAGTCTGAAATAATTCCTGAGCTATTAATTAGGAAGATGCTTCTTCCAGGTTCCGGCCAAAGTCATAAGACATGCCAAGGCAAGAAGCCAAGAGATCAAAAGGACACTAAATATTTTTTTAAAACCATTTTGTGGAGAGAGGGAGGAGAGAGCTGTCTGGGGCCAGTTCACACAGGACATGCTGACAGGGCTTGGCTTTGCTCTAGGATTTGAATAAGCAGAGTCTGCCTTGGTTTTCACATACAGATGACTGTGGATTCTTTTATCTGAGCTTTATCTTTTGTCTTGTTGCTGATATTATCTTTTGCTCCTTGTGGTGGGTTGTCTCTGGCTGGATGCCAGGTGCCCACCAAAGCTGCTTTATCACTCCGCTCCTCAGTTGGACAACAGAGACAAAAATACAACAAAAAGCTCATGGGTCAAAATAAAGCCAGAGAGACATCACTCGCCAGTTACTGTCATGGGCAAAATGGGCTCAGCTCAGGTAAATTAATTTAATTTATCACCAGTCAATCAGAGTAGGGGAATGAGAAGTAAAACCCAAATCTTGAAACACCTTGCCCCCACCCCTCCCTTCTTACCAGGCTCAACTTCCCTCCTGATTTTTCTGTACCTCCTCCCCCTGAGTGGTGCAAGGGAACTGGGAATGGAGGTTGCAGTCAGTTCATCATAGCTTGTCTCTGCTGCTACTTCCTCCTCGAGGGGAGGACTCCTCACACTCTTCCTCTGCTCTAGTGTGGGGTCCCTACCACAGAAGACTGTCCTCCGTGAACTTCTCCAACATAAGTCCTTCCCATGGGCTACAGGTCTTTACAAACCGCTCCAGCATGGGTCCCTACTGTGGGTTGCAGTCCTTCAGGAACAGATTGCTTCAATGTGGGGAGTCACAAGTCCTGCCAGTGTGGGCTTCTCTCTCCGTGGGTCCACAGGTCCTCCCAAAAGCCTGCACCAGTGCAAACTCTCCACAGGGTCACAGCCTCCTTTGGGCATCCACATGCTCTGGCTTGGGGTCCTCCATGGACTGCAGGTGGATATCTGCTCCAGCATTATCCATGGGCTGCAGGGGGACAACCTGCCTCACCATGCTCTTCACCACAAGCTGTGGGGGAATCTTTGCTCCAGCACCTGGGGCACCTTCTCCTTCTTCACGGACCTTGGTGTCTGCAGAGTTGTTGCTCTCGCACATTCTCACTCCTCTCTCTGGGTGCAGGTTGTTGCGTAGGTTTTCTGCCTCCTTCGTAAATAAGTTATCACAGATGCGCTACCACTACTGCTGATGGGCTTGGCCTTGGCAGGTGGCAGGTCCCTCTTGGAGCCAGTTGGAACTGGCTCTGTTGGTCATAGGTGAAGCTACTAGCAGCTTCTCACAGAAGCCACCCTTGCTACAAAAGCCTTACCATGCAAACCCAATACATGCCCAGTGTTGAGGTTGCTCAGTATCTTGGTTTGAAAAGTTGTGTAATTACCTGTATTAACTATTTGTTATAAGCCTTTGAGAGAGAGTATTGCAAGTGTTGATTCTGAGAAAATTTCCTAGTTAAGCATAAATAAGCCCACTGCATTGTAGCTTGATACTTTACTTTAATGTCATGCAAAATAACAATTTAATCCAAGAAAAGATGCAGCAGTGATGCCTAGTGCTGGAGAATGTGGGAGAGGGTGTACATCACTTATATGGAGACTGGGGACAGGTGAAATCCCATGTTTCGTAAGGCAGGTAGTTAATGGATAGCACAAACTACGGAGTCGTGTTTCCCACAGACTTTTTTCTAAAAGACTACTCCTGTTGCTCCTTTCCTTTCCACAAGTCTTCTGTTTGTATCCTCTGATATCTGGTAACACTATATACTGCAACCTTTCGCATGTTGGCTCTGCATGGCAATTTTCACTCACCCCACACCTACCGTTCTGTCAGGTTTGGCTGAAAATGAGTAAGAAATTTGAAACTTATGAGGGAGAAGCTAGTAGGGGAAAAGAGCTAGATGATAGTGTAGTATCTTAAATTCTCATTTCCAAGGGAACTTGGATGAGCAGAGTAAGTTTGGGGAACAGAAAACAGCATGGAATTGATTTTTGCAGGATCCTGGTAAGAACACCAAAACACCTAAACTTGTTTTGTGTTCCATGGATTTATTTCTTTTTTCCCCACTACAAAATGCAAAATAGGGCTTGAACATGAAAGAAGAAGTTACTCACTTCTTACAGTGAAAAAGAAAGCCAAAATTTTGCAACCCAAACAGGAAAGATGATGGTAGGTCTTGATTGTACAAGATCTTTCTTCTTCTGCCATTCCTTTTGTGGTTGTGCAAGGGAAACCCCCTTTCTAGTGGAATGTTTTTGTGGGGTCCAGACTGAGATTCCAGCAGGGACTCTGTTGCAATCTTAAACTTGGAGCAGCTGCTGTACCTCCTTAATGATGTCAGTGCATTATTTTGATAAAAAAGAGCAAGTTCTCACAACTTTAGTGGAGCTCACGAACTCATTTAATCTGAGAATAATTTTTTTCTTTAAATGTCTTATTTCTTTTTAAATGTCATTACATTTTTTTCAATGTTATTGAATAAAGGAGAGGTTAGAGCAATAGACTTGCAGTATAACACACCTGAGTTTTTTGTGCCTATTTCTGATTGTATATGCATTTGTATAAATATTAAAGAAAATAACCTTAAAAAAAATCCATTATCTCCTTTTTGGTTTTCTCTCACTTTAAGTAGGAAATAGAGAAAAAGCGAAACCTACCAATTATATAATGACATTTCTGCTAGGGAAAATACACTTACCTAACATCTGGAAGGAACTAGAGTGTTTACAGTTTTTAAAACGACCTGAAGACCTTGGGAGTGCATGTCTTCTTGTAGATCTGATTCAGATAAATTAAATTTGAACTTCTGAATGAGTCTGAGATTTGGAAAATTCCATCAGTTCATTCTTAAGACAGTTAATTGATAATAGATACATACAATGAACCAAATCATCTAGGTTGGTATTACCTTTCAGTAAATGTAAACTTTTATTTAGATTCAAAGGAGTGAGAAGTGTCTTCCTCCTATAGTAACCAAAAATGTTTAACATTCCTACTGAATTTACTAGAACTGCACATGTAAGTGAAGCTGATTGTGCATCTAATGCAGGATCTGTAGAACACCAGAAGTGAAAATCCATTTCTTCATTAACTGACCAGTCCTCTAATCATTGATTTATCCCCAGTCTCCATAAAAAAAATTCCTAAAATTAATTTTTTTTAATTTTACTATTATCAACCTTTTCTCCACATCATCAGAACCATCTTTGGTGTTTGATCCAGCCATTATTTTGCATGTTATAACTCTGAGTGACGAGTCTGAGTTTTGCTCCAGTGATTTCCTTCTGGCTGTGATGCTTAGCTGGTAACATTTGATTTAGAAATTAATCATGTTCTATTGTTGAAGTTTTTTTAAAAAATGAAATTTGTCAAAATCAAAGACAGGTGTATGCCCTTTATTGAGTGGAGGGAGAGCATGTTATTAATTTTCCATTCCCCATTCAAATGCTGCCTTTATAAGACAGTTGAGTGTGAGAAAGTTACAGCATTGCTCTGCAAAATGATAAAATTTGGCACCGTACAGGGAATCTGTAGTTCCTGAGATAGCGAAGAGGAGTAGCCCTTCCTTTTCCACTACTCACACTCCTGAGGGCTATGCATTTATAACATATTTAAAAAAACAGTTCCCTCCCATAGCAATAACAAATTGCAGAATGTCTACCAAAGCTTAAAGAACAGCACTCAAAAAGTCACAAGGAAAGCAAGCACATTAGGAATCATTCTGTTTCACAGGTATGGACTTAAGCACATGTTGCCTGTAGCTTCCAGGCACATGTACAGTAGCTCATTATAAAGCTTAAACTTGATTCTCATTGACAGTCATAAGACTGGAAAATATATTGGAAGAGGATGTAAATCTGTAAAAATATTGGAGAAATAGCAATGGAAAAAAGAAATCTTCCCACAGCAGCAATGAGGAGGAAATATGTATTTTGAACTAAAAGGTTAACCTTGAGGATAAGCTCATTATTTCATGGTGCTGTCACATGAGACATTATCACAAATGAGTGCCAACCTGTAATCACTTGGTGATAGATATTATATTGCCTTTATGGAAATTGCAAATCTAGGTCACAGAATGAGTAAAGGTCTGCCAAAGAAAGGCTAGATAGCGATAGCAACCCAGTGCAGACCCCACATGGAGCTCATGCTTGGGACCTATGGGAAGATTACCATTCACAGAGGTGCACACTATAACCTGGAAAGCGCAGATGACTCCTGAAAATTTGTATTCCCCTGCACCAGGGCAGACTGTAAGCATCTAATCTTCTTTAATTTACCTTGAATTGCAATATGCCCCAAGTACAGTTACGCAAACTGAGGATCAGCATTGTGCAGGGATTCTCTTGTGATGCTGTTTCTTCCCCAGACTAAGACTGTCATAAACGTCTTGGGTTGGATAATTGATTACAAGGTCAGATCTCTGCCACTGAGACTCATAACTTATGGTGTGCCCTACGATGGATTCCGTGCCTGCATGGGTTTTGGAAGAACAAAATCACTCCACAGAGCTTATTTCCACAGTTAGAGGCAACTGTCCTGTTGTTGCCTGAGTTGTTTTCCTCTCCCTGTGTATTGGGTTTTCTGTGAGAGGTTTTGGTTTGGTCTTTGGTAGTGGGGGAGGGCAATGGAGATAGCCCTGTAAGAAGCTACTAGAAAGCTCCCCCGGCTCCAATGTCAGACCCACCTCTGACCAGGACCAAGCCAATCAGTGACCCTGCAAATTCATGTAGTTAAGGCTGGGGGGCGGGGGAGGTGGGTACAGCGCACAACCTGGCACTCTTTCTTGCCCCAGACCTGACCAGTGCAGCCCCAGGTGCGGGCAGTGCAGTCCTCATTTTGTCTGACCACCTTTTGTGAGCATCATGGTGCTCAGCTGTCCACTGGGCTCAGCTGTCCACCTCAACACTGGCAAGGAGGAGGTAGTATTCTTGGTGCTAGGGAAGATAAGGTCGCATTACTGTGTGATTTTTAGCAGAGTGACCAGTGTTGATACATCTGAGACCAGACTTTGGTATGCCATATGCAGACTTTGCTACCAAAGCAATCCCAGCTCATCTGAATGCTCCTTAGAGGCTGAGTCCTCGGTGCAGGTGGGGCTGCCCTATTTCACTGTAGGAGAAGGAGAGCAAGCCCAAGATAAAGGCCAGATCACACGGCCACCTCTCCCACTTACTGATAGCTGAGTTTTGCACTGTACTCTCTCAGATATAAAAAGGGGAAGGAAACCCAAGTATTTCAGGGAAAAAAAAGTTATTTCCTTGGTACCACTTCTGTCTTTTCCTCTGAGCTGTAATTTCTCATATGCTTTCATATCCAACATCTATTTGCTGTATCTGATTGTGAATACACACTATACACCTCATTATGGGTAGACTGTAATCTCTCTGTACATAAATTAATCTTTTTACCAGTCTGGCTTTGCTGACAGCTTGTTATGTTGTTGACCTTTAAAACTCTATTGCACTTTCTGTTGGTGAAAGAAAGTTTTACATTAGATTATAACCTCCAGTGCCAGGGGAGGGACATCCTTAAAGACATTAATTCAAAGTCTTTCAGGAAAGACATCAGAAGAGCATGTGAGCAAGAACCTCATCTATCCCAGAGGGTGGTGGCAGTGAGCAGTGTGTATTTTGAAAAGAAGATAAGGAGAGTGCAGTGTTCCCATTACATCCCTCTTGCTTCTGGCAAATTTTAGAAATGAGCTGAAGAATGTTCCCAAACCATTGTGTTTAATAGCTAATGACTTTTCGTTAAAGAAATCTGATCCTCCTTTCGGTCAGTAATATGTACTGAATAATGTTTTCAGATCCCTGCCAGTCATGTTTTCCATGAATCTTTGAACGTCTGTGGAAATTTGTTGGACTCATTTTTCAGTTTCTTGTTATTCAGATCAGCAGAGCTGCTCCACTGAGGCCATCTAAGGATCTGACCTTTGGATTCATGTCTGCACTAATGTGCTTTTTGCCGCTGCTGTGCTAGCATTTTGCCACTGTCTTCACTGCATATAGTTGAATTATGTGATGATCTGTGTAAATAGTAAAGAGTCCGTCTGACTGGCAAAATTCAAAGAAGTAGGAAGGGAGGGTTGTTCTTTCTTTCTATGTGACCTCTGGGATTGAAAAGGCTTTTCATTAGTTGTTAGGTGTGTATACATATGTCTTTATATTTGAGGAATAATTTTTCAAAATTTTATGGTCTTATAAACAAGCGGGGTTTCGTCTTTTAAAAACATGGCCCCGGTACATGATAGGAAAAAAGAGCTTTTGTTCTGAAAGAGTTTTCTCAGTTGTAAACCATGCATTTAGCTACTGAACTTGCCCACATTTTGTTACTGTTTTCCCTCCAAGTATACAATACAGTGTCAGATTAGACATTCTACAGTGTATTACAAGACTTCCTTTTAGTTTCACATAAACAAAACTGATAAATATTGTCAGTCAGAGTTACTATTTTTTAACTGCATATGGTGGAGTTGTGGTCATGAGCAGTGTAAGTCCAGACAGGTTTTGTAACACCCTTTGCTGACGCTAAAGGTTTTGTAATTTTCTTTTTAATTTCTTTGAAATATAGATAGAAGAAACGTACTGTAATGCTTTATTCCTGATGACAGAATATACAACAGTCCATATGCCTGAGTTTTGGCTCAATATTGGCCAGATAGATTGAGGTTTTTTCATGTGCTATTGACGATTCAAGGGTTAGATAAATTTACTGTAGTGGGAGGTATTGGCAGAAGTAATACTTGTATGAACATAATCCTTTTAGTTATAAAATAAAAAGTACCACTAAATCACTTCACTCCCAGTTGCACACATCCAGAAGTTCTTTCTCATTCCCTGGGACCAGGTTTGGTAAGTCCCTTCTGGTCATGAGTTGCTTTCAAAGAATGATTTAAACTGTAGGTAATTCTGTTGTATTCTGTTAGGAAATAGGTTGGCAAGCCAAGCATATTTGCATCCTGGTTCTCAGTGTCAAGGAGTGTAACAGAGATGCACTTCAAGGTTGCTTGCTTTGGTTTCATACTTTATGGTGGTAAATAGGTCACTCATTAGTAACTAATATGTTGTGTATGTCCATGTGCATCCATGTAGAGTTGATAAACCCATATGTAATAGTTGTCTGTTATTGACATTAAGACAGCTGATTCATTTCCAGATGGAGATTCCTTCCTGGGAGCTTTCATGCAGTGCAATGCAAAAATCTGGATTTCAGTATTTTTTGATTGTTCATTTTTAATCCAGTTGCTCACTAATTTGGAAAATTCCTTTATGAATTGTGCCTAACTGCATTACTATAGCATCACATTTTTATGGCAGTGACAGAATTATTTTATGCAGCATTTGTTAGCGGCCCCAAATTCAGATCCAACTTGAACACAAAATGAAAGATAATCATGCCTATTTGCTAGCTGCGAATGACCTTGCATGTCACTTGCTGGATTTTCTGACACACAGTGAGTGCTTGACTTGTACCTTATTTTATGTCATACCATGAAAACGTTTGTAGGCCCATGTGGTAAGGATTCCTCATAAAAGAGAAATGTTCAGCTGGCCATTTACATCAGTATTAAGTTTGTGCTGGTTTGACAAAAGTAATAGATATGGGGGTTTTGGAATATGGAATCTCTAATACTTTGGTGTGTTCACAGTATGCAAATACCAAGCTTTTAACGTGGTTTGTTTGTTTATTTGTTTCTGTGAATTTTAGAAACAAGGAAGCTAAGGCATGAAAAACTTCAGGTTCCTCTTTTTTCCCCCTTGTCAAATTTTGCTGTCCAGTGTTTCAGGGGAGCTGAGGCATTCTAACAAAACTCAGTCAAAGCTTATTACCTCTTAAAGGCAGTCTGTACTTACTTGAGCTCCTAAATACAGAGCTGGAAGCAAAATTTTAAGAGCTTTTTAAAAAAAATTATATCTAAATACTACTTTGTATTATTATAGGTTTCTATGAACAACATGCAGTCGATGATTGTGTGGGTACTTGCATATATACCTGTGTACATGTATAGCAATGTGTGTATCCATATATACACATGCATGTACAGTATCTGAAATATAACATGAAGACACATATGAAATATGAGAAAATAGCAATGCTTTGATCGAATTCAGGCTGCATTTTAATGGTTTGCTGCTGTGAAGTCAATACCATTAGTGGCTGTCCTGGGAACATACTTGCTACATTCTTCAAGGAATCTTTATCAAGCATCAAATGATTCAACAGAGCTGGAGGTCCAGCAGTCACAGAACACATCAGAAAATCTCAGTGTTGAGGTTACAGTTATTTGGGGTGCTGGCTGCTGTCATCCAAAGCAGCGATCACAAAGAACTGTCAAGAATAATTTGGCATTTCACAGCACAGGGTGTTCTGTTCCTGTTGGCTAGGTGATTTTATTTGGAGAAAAGTTTGAGTTGAAAGACATTATTTTATTGGATTGACTTTAAGAAGTATAATACAATTACACACAGAAGCTTTCTCTATGTGACTCAGGAGTGTGGTTTTTCTAACTATGAAATGTCGCATTATCTACAGCCCAGAAAAGTTTTGTTTGACAGCTCTGGGTAATCTCTTATGAACATCACCAGATTACAATTTTGATTTTACACTTTAATTTTTTTTTCCACATCTGGCCATGCATTCATATATACCGTATATGTATACACATTCAAACTGTTTGGTTTTAGTGCTGTGAC
Organism: Mesitornis unicolor; assembly: GCF_000695765.1. NCBI lineage: Eukaryota > Metazoa > Chordata > Aves > Mesitornithiformes > Mesitornithidae > Mesitornis > Mesitornis unicolor. The sequence continues at coordinate 43,761 of NW_010193505.1, read as the reverse complement.
TTACAAAGATGACTTCAGGAAGAAACTGTAAGCAAAAATTATTTGGAGAAGCAGTGGATGGCACTGTTGGATTATAATTATAAGGCAATAAAACACACAAATCATAAATTACAATATTTTCTGAAAAATATATAAGCTATATTATACACTCCTCAAAAGGTATGAATTGAGGTTAAGCCTCAGTGGAATGTGACATTCAGATGGGCATTGTTGCTCTATGGTATATTATAAAAACCATTGGGGTCAGCCGAAAAGAGGCCATGCCAGTTTGCATTCCAGCATTTTGTGGTGTTTCCCTCACAGAATCACAAATTCAGCAGAGTTGGAATAGACCTCTAAGATCATCAAGTCCAACTGTGCCTCATCCCAGAACTGCTGCTTATAAGGAGCATTTTTTGCATCAAGGGGTCCAGCTGGTTGAGAGGGAAGAAGGGCTGGTGGCAGCATGGAGCTGTGCTGGGATGCTGAAGCAGGGCTGCTACTTCAGCCTCTTCAGGTAGGCTTGTGTTTGCTTTCAGGAGTTGAGAGGTCTTAGAGGGCACCAGCAGCCTGCAGACATTTCACATAAAAGTGAGGCCATCTGTTCCCGTGTGGTGCAAAGGCCTATGGACACCTTGAATCACACTTATCTTGATCTATGCTAAGAAAAGGATAAGTTTTGACATAGTTTTGGGCTGATTGTGTGTACAGAGGTGAATTTTACCCTGCCTTAATGTTCCTCCCTTGGGATACTTTTTCTTGGCTTTCCTTGGTACAGACTGTGAAGGGACATTTGTTACATGGTGGACCTTGCTTTTCCCCTGTGTTGTAAACATTCATTTCCTTTTTCACCACACTGCTTCCACGGATAGATTTGTAGGGGTGCAGATTACAAGGAACAAGCATATTGAAGTACTTGTTCTACTGCAACTATCAAAATAATTCTCATTCTGTATCAATGACCAGAATCAAATTAAAAAACAGGAACGGCAAAAATAGGTGAACTTGTGTTAAAGCACAACCTGGTGAAATAGCTTCAATTCTTTCTTTGCAGTCAGACAGATGTTATGGAGTTGTTTTCCAGGTCTTTCCCAATAGTGAGTTCTTCCCTTACAGCTTGGGCTCGGTTGTGCTCCTACACAATACATTGTGTCAGTCTCTGGACACAGCCTGCTTTCCTCTATACTGTGTGCCTTTCTGGCAGTGAAAATGCTCACTCCATCTGCTTTTCAGTTGCCAAAGGGTGCACACTGTCTGGGGGGGCAGGGAGATACTCATAAGGGTGTTTACTCTCTTCTTTTGAGGAGTACCAGGCCATGGCAGTCAGGCTCTGCATTTTTTAAAGACAGCAAAGATGACAACATGAGCTTTGTTGAGGTGTGTGGTGGAAACTGTTTACCCTGCAGTATGTAGGGTTCAAACCTTTAATGTTCTTATGGTAGAGTCGGGCTGCCCCACTCTCAGCATTTTGAAAGAGGGAAGCTAGCTCCTGGTGCTACTTGAGAAAGGGAAAGTAATTAAAGGAGGTTTAAAATAAAATATGGTAGTCTAGAGGAAAATACCTGCTGACCCAGCCCTGATGGGAAGCAGCTGCTCTCAGCTAACTGCTCAGGGAAGGGAAAAGAGCCAGAGGTCTGGAAGAGGCAGAGAGAGGTGGGGAGGAGGAAGCAAGAGGAGAACAGAGGCTGAGATGATGGAGTAGAGGGTTATGGGAGCACTGAATGTACCCCTCCACTTAGCTCCTGTCATTACTACAGCCATGGTGCATCACCCTACCATTGCTGAAATGAGAGCCAATGCTGTACACAGCATGGGGGAGGGGGGCAGAATAAAACCAGACGTCAGATTGGAGGGGGGGAGAAAAAGGTTTGTTAGAAATACAGAATACTGTTTGTTTTTTAAAATAAAAAATAGTAGGAAGTGTGATGAAGTAAGCTAAGTGTAGGTGGGGAGGAGTGCAGAAAGAAGAGAAAAGGAAAGAGAAGGTGGAGGAGAAATATGAGGAGAGGTGAAGGAAAGATCAGGGCTGTGCTCTCTCCCTTAACTTAGTAGTATACCCTTTGAAATGGCTATATATAGTTAAGAAATGCTAACATATGGCACTCATATAGCATATGGCACTCAAAATAGTTAAGAAATACACTTGTCTTGCAGCCAAATGCTGCCTTCAGTTGCATGGGTGTGAGGATAGGATTTATTTAATAAAAGAATGTTTCTCAGATCACTCTGTTAAAATAAAGTGATGGGAGGGAGCTCCACTTCTATTTTATCTTGAACTCTCTTTCCTCTGTGTGCAGAAACCAAAACCCCATGGCAGAGTGGGATATATGTACCACAAAGATCCTCCCCACCTTCCCAATCTCTGTCTGGCTTTAACTTCATAAAGGCTCTTGCTGAGGGTTCACAAAAGTCAATGGAGAGACTTACAGTCATTTCAACAGCCTTTTAGCAGGCTCACAAAATCCACGAATTTGGGACAGTTTAAGAAGTTTTATTTTCATTTTCTTAATTGAACTTTATAAAAATACTTTTTTCCATTTGGAAATGAAAGAATGTGCACAAAGCCACACTGCTAAAGGAAATCTTGCTCCTTTCCTTGAAAAGTGTATGGTTTTATGAAGCAAGAGTGGAAAATACTCATTTCTCTTTCTTGTTCTGTTCCTGACTGGCCTCGGTAATTATTTGCATATGCAGAGCAGTTCTTAAACTTCCTGTTATTTGGCTGTATTTAAGATAGGAGGTACCATTTGAAATGGGAGACACAGTGTAAAGGATGTTGCATAAACATGTGGAGAGTAGTCCCTGTTCCTTGAATGTTCGTAGTATAAGTGCGCAAGATACAGTGGGAGTTGAATGGAAAAACTACCATCCCAGGTGAAAAGCTAATTTTTACTGCATAGAAGAAATCTTTCAATGCTTTCCTACTTAAAGAAGTCCCTCCACAGGAGCAAGAGTAATATTTACCAAAAACATTCAACCCTTTGCACCAAAAAATGGGAAAACAGTATTTATTCTGTCCAAGGAAGGAGGTTGTTTTTCCTGCTGTTGTTTTTATCTAATGATGAGTCCCTGAGAGTCCTCAGCTACTACTCTTCTGTTCAACAGCACGGTCATAATATGAATTACAGCTCCACATGCTAGGTCTCCTGATCCTGGTTCTGAGCTGTGCAGTTTTAGACCACAGTGGCTTCCGTCAAGCTGATTAACTTTTCTTTTCTCATTCAGATATGGTGATGGACATCTTTTATTAATTATCAGTCCTGACTGATGCTGTTTTACAGGGGTTAGCTGAGGGTATTCTTAAAAAGATGCTCATTACTTAAAGGGTTAATTGAGGCTGTCTTTCAGCCTCACAGCCATTACTTCCATCCCTCAATAAAAGGCATGCATTAAATTATCTTAGAGGTGAAGGAGAAATGCAAATGTGAGTTAGAGACATCATGCTCAGTCATGCCAATTTCATGCCTGGCACAGATGAGGAATTTGTGTAGTAATGATTGAAGAGGGACAGTAGATTAAGAATAAGTTCCAGGAGGGAACTCACTTTGCTCAGCCTGAATTTCTCTAGAACTCCCCAGACTCATGTCTCCAGTGGTATCTTTGCTATCTCTGCAAGAAATAAAGAGTACTTATCCTCCTCCTTCAACTAGTCAGTGGAATTCTTAAAGTGCTATTCAGAGTGCTATGTAATTTGGTTTACAAGCTTAGGTTTGGGCAATGTTTTGCTCTGTTGTGTAGCATAAAGCCTAGGTGCTGTCCTTTCAAAATGAACATGGAATACAGTTCCAATAATGATGGAGGTGTCTGGAAAAATAATGTTTCCTTTCTAATGCATCTTCCTGCACAAAAGTATGCCAGGAGAAAAAGCTGGAGGTCTTTTTTCTTGCTTCTCAGTCAGTCTTGGTTGTAAACATTTGAAATTATATTTTTCATTCCCCTGTTATATTAGGTATAAAGACATCATAAACAGGGAACCATGTGTATTATACATCCTATCAGTAAGTATCAGTTTTGTTCAGATGAATGAAGAACTGCCATGGTAAATCCATAAATAAAAGCATATCTAGTTTGTTACTAAACTCACATAAACCAGAAGGACAATTTGCTTAGTGCAAGCCATTGGTTCAGATTTGTAAATCATGCACAACAACCTGAAATATGAGCACACCGTGCATTATCTCCCCCCGCTCTGCCACATCTTGTGAGAGTTCTGAATTTTATTGAAGTTTGCTATCCTTTTAGAGCATGTGAATGTCTTGGCTCACTAGGACAGCAATGTCTCATACGACCCAATTAGAGTTATATCACCATCACTCCCTCACATTCTACTCCTGAACTTCTATTGCTTCCTCCACTTGCGTGTCCTTCATTACCTTTGTAGCTTTCATGGAGATTTCCAGAGTGTGAGCCTACACATCACGAGATGACCTGAAAAGCCATGCCACACAAAGTGCTTAGTGATGTGTATGTTAGTCATCTGCCTTACTAAAAGTTACTCTTATGCCAGTTGTTTGCAGATACCCTAGGATGCTCTTTTGCTTACTATAATTTCTCCCTTAGAGCTCTTAGTCACTTCTTAGTCAGACCACCCCCAAGGGACAAACTCTCCCCCAGACTTCTTTTTTTTTCTTTTCTTTCAAATGCAACCTCCAGAGTAAGCAGATTTCTTGAATGCACCTTGCAGCTTTGCATTAGTCAGAAAGCTCTAATAAATCACATCATCTTCCCTGCTCTCCCTAGCCTTAGAGCAAGTGGGGAGGGTTTGAGTGTCTGTTTTCAGTGTCAGCTTTTAAACACTGAAAATGAACATTATTGAATTCCCCTGTTATGGAATGAGAAACCTATCTCTTCTATTGTTTGTGAAGAGTCCTTAGAAAAAGCAGATTACAATGAATCTGTGATTAACAACTGATTGCTTCTTTTTGCCATTGAAAACCGACTTTTAAAGCAACTATTTCAATAATATTAACATGCCTTCGCTTCAAGCCATGTAGCTCGTCAAGTTCTTGACATCTTTCCCTCCAGTCCACAGACCGGTCCTTTTGCTGCAGGTCACCCTTCCCTAGCTCAGGCTTTGTGACAGGCAGTGCCCCACTTGCCTTTTGCTGTGGCACAGCCACGCACTGATGGATCTGTCACTAGGTCATTGATGCCTTCTTCCCCAACTGTCTTGGGGACCCCACTATTGCCTGTCTCCCATTACGATCCTCCTTATCTGAGTCTGTTATATCAATTGCATGAATGAAACAGGGAATAAATGTGTGTCCCCTCTAGAACTGTAAACCTACAGTCACAGGTAAACTATTCCTTTCAAGAAGAGGAAAGAATCTGAATAGTGTCTCCCATGAATATCCCACAGACTTTATGTAACTTTTTCTAAAATTAAATTAATCCCTGTTATGTCTATTTCTTTCTGCTGTTTTCCTGATCACATGATGTGATCCTTCCAGTGGAGACAACTGTTTTATATTCCCCTGTGAGCAGAGTGGAAACATGTTAATGAAAATGTCATCACAGCAAATGCTTTTAATTCTCTCATAACCACAGGCAGCAGTATGTATAACATTCAATTGCCAGCCCACTGTATGCCTGTCCATTGCAGCTACTGCTTGCTCTGGGGCAACTACATGGTTCTTCCTCTACAGATGCTAGCAGAGGGCTTGGGTTTTCAAGGAATTGTATTCATTTCACTGGCTATATTTTGACATGAAAGAAACTTTCTGACAAGTGTGACCCAGTCAAAGCCCTAGGAGCTCCTGATACCCGAGAGTGACTCCTTGTGTTTCCACAGGTGGTATAAAAAATAAAAGACCCAAGCACTAGTGCTTTCTGTCCACATATCCTATTAAAATGATGTAAGAATTTGGTTATGTTCCTACCCTTAAGCATTTGTGTCCACTAGCATACTTACAAATACCCGTATGGCTCATCTCTGGCCCTGAAACCCTCTTAATCAAAACTTACAAGCAAGCAATTCAAGAGGAAGTCATGCTTAACTCCCTGTGTCACAGGAGATGGATTAACACATAAAAGGTGGACAATAAAGCCACCACAAGAATAGAATAAATGCACAGTTCCATAGCATGTAGAGATGCAATTTCTATCTGGTTTTGTTTGTGTGCTTGCATATTTGTATGTGTAACTACTTAGTTACTCTTAAGACAGAAAGCCTGCTAGCCAGAAGACAATGATTTGACAGGCCTGGGAACAGAAAAAGGGTGGAAAGATTGGAGGGAGTTGTTTACCAGAAAAATCAAGCAGAACTCCAATCTGGAAATGAAAATACTATACCAATATTTTTGTGCTCATGAGGTTGTTGGAGGTGCAGCTACCAGATTTGGACCTCATAATTTAAGTTTTCTGCTGCTTAAACCTTTTGCCCAAGGGATGTACCTTTTATTTACCACAAGTTTAACGCCCGGCCTCCTAGTATGATATGCTGTCTGTTTTCTGGCAAATACAGTTTGAGTTACCTTTTTCAATAGTTCTCACCTCATTTTATACACTCAGATAAATCGATACCCTTTCAGTCTAGCTACTGTTTTTAGTAGAAAATGTTTTCCCTTATGGAGCCAAGGAAATGTGAAACAACAGTATTTACTAAAAAAATCCATCTGTCCTTTTTTCCCTCCTGAATTTTAGGATTTTTTTTAATGTGTCTTAATATGAGCTTCCTACACACATACTCCTCCATCTCACTGTTCTCCTGATAATTCATATATTCATTGTTTTAGAAGATCTATTATAGTACAGAGCAGCATCAGTTCTGCAAAGGTAAACAAACAAGGCCTTCAGTACAGAGAAACTCAGGAAACCACCTTCTGTGGGTTGATGAATGCAAGCTATGTACTTTGTATTTTATGGGAGACAGTAGCCTGACAACAGCAGCTAGACAGGATTACAGTTAAATCATATTTTATTTTTTATTTTCAGGTTGCTGTTCAGCAGCAGCAGCCCAGTTTAGTATTCTGAACTATCTCTACAATTCACCAAGGGCATGAAACTGAAAAAGATTGTTCCAAAGCAAAAATGATTCTGTATCCTTAAGTTAAGGGTAGATAAGTGCATCAACTACTGAAGCGTGACTACAAGTTCCTTAAGTACTTGTAATTGTTGTCCTGAAGATATTCCGTGGCTGAAAAGGTAGTTTTTTTTGAGACTGCATCATTTCTAGCTGCTGTTTTGGAAAGAGTTATGATAACACAAGGTTTATGGACACTAAAACCTATATTTGTAGATCTGACTGGATTAAGATCTAAGATAAAAGCATGTAGTGATGGTATGTAGCAGATAGAAAAGCAAACCTCTACATGTAGTATATGCTACCAATGAGTTCAATTACTATGTACATTACCAAGTGCAACCTGAGCACAACAATAACAGGAAAATTAGTTAGATTAAATATATAGGAAAAACATATAAAAAGAGAAATTGCTTTAAATAGTTTAATCATTTCCAGTTTCCCGCACTTGAGCCAAGCTGCTTGTTTTCAAATCCAGAGTGATATATTGCTTAGTTTCACAAGATATAATGTGTTTAATATGTGCATTTCCCTTGCTTCTCCTCTGGACTATCTGAACATCTTCCAGGCAGATTTATCTTGACAATCACCAAGAAATTTTTGTAAACTTATTTTCACAGCTTATCATCAGGGATGCTGAAATCCTCATAGCTGCCATGATTTTAACTATACTTCTGAGTGCTATGAGATAAAGCCACCAAGAGAACTCTAGTTTTTAGATGTCTTGATACTATTGCCTCAACCTGGAGTTAGATGCCAAGGTTGTATGTGCTGCCAGTGGGAAGGATCTTCAAAGTGGGATTCACAACAGCTAGTTCCAATGATAGAGCAGTAAATAAAAAGGGAACAAATTTATATGTGTGGTGACTGGAAGTGGGCTGATACTCATGTGCCTGTATGAGGGGAAATGGTAAACTCAGTTTGTGTGCATTATTTCTAGCTACAAATGCAGCTGGAAGCTAACTGACTGGGAATAACACTCCCTCCTTAGGCTTAGAGGTTTTAATTCTGGTCTGTAAGAAAGGTACCTCCTTCCCTTTGGGTCTGGAGACATCTGAAGATGTTTCGGGGTTGGGTAAAGATAGAACTACAGCCTCTTATGTATGGATCTAGCCTCCATTCCTTTATCAGGGTAAAAGCAAATTAACTTGGGTCTCCCCTACGCTGGTTAGTTTCTTACTAGTTTCTGGTGCACAAAAGACAGTATTAGCAGAAAGAGTATTTTAAGAAATAAAAGAGTAGTCAAAGGCAGAAGTCAGGCTTGTGAGCCAACTATCTACAACTGCTCCCAATCTTAGTGTTAGTTAATACACTTGGTATATAATGACTAGTATCAGCTAGACTTCTTCCCAGCAGTGAGCTCCCTGAAGTGACCAAAGGGCTTTTACACAAAAACCCCCGAACAAACTGACACCAAAAAACAACATTATATTTGTTTAAAATAAAAGCCAATATTTTTTTTTTTAAATTAGAAAGAGCTCAAAGTAGTGATATCTGCTTCAAAGGGAAAGGAAGTGTCTTTGGGGTGTGAAGTATAAAAGAGGGTAAAATCCCACTACTAACAGCCATGCCTTTGGTACTGATGTTAATATCACACATTTTTTACACTCTGGTCTCTGGGAATACTGCTCTCTGCAAGGGTCAGTGCAAAGGCAGGCGTGTGTTGGGTTAGAGCTTTGGTGGTCCATGCAGACGAAATGCAAGTAAAGGCCTTGAGTTTCCTGTGCCAGTTTTCTTTCTCTATGTACTTAAACCACCCAGCTGCAGCAAATAAATAGGCAGTTAGAGTGTGGGTATGTAGTTGGCAGCCTAAGGAAGGATTTTAATGAGAAAGAGCGCCCACTCGTCCTCCTCTTCTTCCTCCCATTTTCCCCCTTTTTAGAATGAAATTGCAAGCACCTTCCTTAGGGGACAGCTGGGAAAAGCAGTTTCTTCATTTCTTGGAGTCTTTGCTATTTCTCTGGTGTTTTCTGTTGTCATGCATTCAAGCTGTACCCTGGCTCGATTCCTTGCTGTACAGGAGTGCTCCTCCAGCCATGCTGCCCCTGAGGCAAGGTGCCTGAGTCTCTCACCTTTCCACCATCAGCCAAACCCTATCACTCCATTGGATTATGGCACTCTTTTTTAACTCAAAATTACATTCCTTCTTTGCCCATCTCTCCATATTCCATAGGCTGGAAAAATCTGCACGAAATGGCCCTTCAGGTTCTTATATCTCCTGTTTCACACCGATGTGCTGTAGGAGCTCTGGCCCTACCAAGCATTCCCTTGTGGCAGTAAATGGTACTTTACACTGTAGCTCAGCAAGCTTTCTTTTCCCTGAGTAGCCAAGAGTGTTATTGATAAGACTCAGTTCTCTGCTGTCTAAGGACCATCTGTTACTGGAAGAGGCAAATACTTTGCATTTTTGGTGATGAATTGTTCTATGAGAAAAGGTGACTGCTGAAATGAATTGATAGCTGAGTCCTGGAAAAGCAACTTTAATGATAAACTTTGTCACCACATTGGGTATCAAATGGTGTTAAATGTTGTTCCAGTTATGAGTCACAGGGACAAGGTCTAGGACTGAGTAGGCAAGGATCACTTTTTTTAATTGGTGAGGTTTCTCTAGTAGCAAAAGGTCATTTGGGAACATGCATTTAATGGATTAGAGAAGCCTCTTAGTCCTAGATCTCACGACATTCTTGAGGTGGGTGCTAAAATGATGCCAGCTGACACACTCCTGTGGTTCATTTCTTTATTTTTCCATCCTGCAGTGAGGGGCATGTAGGTCAGTGCTGAAACTTATCTGCGAAGTCCTCTTAGAAAGCTTATACTACCTGTTTCTGAGTTGAACCGGTTTTGGACTCAACTAAGAACTGCGCTTTTCATACAAGCACTGACTTTACCACAAACTGTCAAATGAAGAGTGGAAAAACTGGTACAGAGTTTAGTAAATACTTAGCTCCAAAGGCATATCTTCTTTTTCTACAGGTGCTTGTGTGGTGTCTAGGCTTGCCATCAATTCCAGTCATTGATGGAAAAATCTAACCCCACACCCCACAGTTCACCCACACAGAGGGAACATACTGTATTGAGGAAGGAACTGGAAAGTTAAGCAAGTATAGCAAGTAAAGATGACTTGTCCAGGTGAATTTGTCTTTGAACCAAGAGAAGAACTGAAGCTCTTGGTCTCATTTAAGAGTTACATTTGCTAAACCAGCAATTCCCAAATGTGCCACCAGGGACTCTGTGTGCAACCACTAATGTAAAAACTCATTTTTTATTACTTATGTGTATGGCAAATGTGACCACTGTAAATTTGCTGTGACTACATGTGCCCACAAATTAATTGTAGAGCTCCTGTGGCAAGGGCTGTTTTTCTACTGTTGTCCTTTGAAATTGTTGTGGGCTATTATGTGCTGAAGTGACTGTAGGTATTTTAAAACACTGCTGTTAAACAGCAGTCTTGGAAAGTTCAAAAATATGTTGAGACACTTCTAATCAGACTATATTGTAGCCTAATCTATTTCCATGTTTAGGATTATATTTTGAAACTGTCTGCAGTTGGATAGTAGGTGGTTAAAGCTGATATTGCAGGGAGTAATTTTTTAGCTGTTGTTCCTAAAGCTTTCTGTTTAGGGAGCTGGCAGTAAAGGTTTTCTGTGAATAAATGGAGCATTTATACATGCTTTTTAGGTTATAGGCTTGAATTTCCATGGCTAGTCCAAAAGAAAATACCAGCAGCTGAGCTGTAAGTACTAGAAATATGACATTTATAATAGGCATAGTGATGCAGTGTTAGCCGTGGTAAACAGCAGGGTGGAAGCTGTATTAGCACAGTCTACAGGAATAGGAGCTGATGAGAACTAAACTTTCCTGTTCGCTAATCTTCCAGTAAGTGTATTCCTGAAGATTCTATCTTCTGACTTACCTTTAATGCTTTGACAGAGGTTCTTTGTGGTAGTTCCGGAAGATAAAACACAGAGGCACAATCAACATGAAAGGTTCCTTTATTGCTGTGATGTCTCTTTAAAAAATTAGTCTTTGCAGTAGGTTGGATATTCTGGTTAAGGTGAGGCTTACAGTACCTGCTAGTTCTGTGAAGTTCCTACAGGCAAAGAGTATTTAAAGCTTCTTGTTACCATGATAATTTTTGCCTATTCTGGTGGCTTTGACCATTTTGGATTTTAATATTTTTAATAAAACTGTAATTACTATGCAACATCAAGCCGCATCAGCTCCATATCATCTTTGACTGGAGCCATGCCCTTTACAAGAAGATGGAAGAAATCATATAGATAATGGCACAGGTAACCAATAAAATAAGGTAGTGTTTTTTCTTAATCCCACTTGGAGTGGAGCCAAGAAGTTAACACTCCTATGTGGAGTGGCTAAGAAGAGGGGCTAGCTGAGTGTACTTGCACACAAGTATTACTGAATTTATTTTTTTCTGGAATCCAGGATAAACTTTTATTGACTCTAATTGATTTAATATCTGTAACTTGTCAGAGAAGGATTCCATAGGATGACAGCCTACCATTTATTCAGTGTGTAGCTATCCTTGTGTAAGTAGTGGTGAGGTAATTCAAGGCTGTTTACCCTTAAGTGAAAGAAGAATAAGCTCTAACACATCTGTAATGTGTTGATAGCATTCATGGTAGTGGTGACTAAGGAGCAGCTGATTTGAGATTATTTGTTCTTGCATCCATAATCCCTATCATGATAATGCTGGGAAAAGTGTGTATAGTGCCAGTCTCCTCAGTATTTGACAGTAAGCATCTGATACACTGTCATTTCCCTAAATGAATCCTGAGAATTAGTATAAGTGTCTTAGATTTGGTGCCATTTGGATGTGGGCAACTATAGAAAGTAGAATATTAAAGCAACTCTCCTGCCCTTATTTGGCCTCATGTACACCATGAATATACGCATTAACATAGACTCTAACTATGTGATCACATGCTCCTTATTTCCTTCTATAGCTCTGCCTTGTTCAGTGCAAGTGATTAGCTTGGTAGATTATATGACATGGGAAACAAGATAGAAGGAAGTGCACAGCATTTAAGGCATTGTAAGAAGGCATACTATTCAGCATCCTTGTATAATGCCTATGTAGGGTTCCCAGTTATGATGCAAGAGAGGAAGGACATAAAGGAAGGAGAGGTGCTGAGCCCACAGTTCTCCATCTGCAACTCTATAGCAGACAAGATGTGATCATTTTGACCTGGTAACACTTTGCTACATGCTAAATGTAGTAGCATGCTGTTAGCAAGGTTTATACTGCTGTAAGAGATTCATGAGGAAACTGGCACTTGTGCTTCTGGCCCTGCTTCTTTCAGTAGGCTTTTGAAAGGTCTTCTCCATGCATGCTCACAGTATAGATCTAAACTAGGGCAACCAACTGCACTAGAATGCCACTGATTATATGCTTCTGCTTTGTGATCACTGCTTGCAGGCCTTGGAGAAGAGCAAGGGGTTTGGCCTTTCTAAATTTTGATCACAAGCATGATTACCATTTCTTTAGAGCTTCTTCAAATTTGGCAAACTGCAGAGCTCTCCAGTGTAACTTGGACTGAGAGACAATTGCTAATCTAGTCAGGAAAGAGATAAGACTTGGTACAGGAGAGAAGATAACTAACTGGATCAGAAGTATTGACAAAACTTTAAGTAGAAGCTAGCACAGCATCTGCTTCTACTATATTGACTTCAGTCAAAAGAATCTGGTATCAGATTTTTTTCCCCTCCCTTCTTCCATGAGAACTGAATTTATACACAAAGCTTAAAAGGAAAATGGTAGGGGAATTTGGAAACATTGTCCCTGTGTCTAACTGGTGTTAATAATCTATAAATTCAATAAGCATCAGATTGAATCCTCTCTCTTCTCAAAAAACAATAAGGGAAAAATGATACGGAAGTTTGTCAGCCTGCATTTCAATTTGGCTTTGGTATTAGCATCAGTAGAAAATCCCCCTCATTTTCAAGTGTTTTCAAGATATTTGATATCAAGGATAATAATTTTTTGGGAAGAAAAGAAAAACCTATGCCACGTGCAATATGCTTTCAAGACCATTGATCAAAACTACTGTCACTGTACTATGGAGTCCACTTAATGTACGCTTTACATAATATAGCTACTGTAAAACCCAATGGTATGAATCTGAGAATGTGTTGGGAATAATCCATGACATGTCATTTGAAATAATGATTGTAAATGTTTTAATATATTTAATTGCATGCAGTTGACTGCAGTAATAATACTGGGATCTGACTGAATAATTCCTGGTGAATGATTTATTCAACACATTTTACTACAACTTTTGCCACAGAGTGGCCTGGCCAAAAGCAAACAAAGCACCTAATGGTAATTATGCAGTGTTTTCCATGCTTAGAACACTGGAAAAAATATTAATGAATTTTCATGGTGCTGTTGTTATAGATATGTTACACTAGTACTGACTAAGATTGGAGGTTTCATTGTACCTGGCAATGTACCTTGATATACCAAGACCTGGATCAGCCTCTGAAGAACTCAGAAATGGACCGAACAGATAAAGGCCATTGGTAAGATGCCTCATCACTGCTGGCTTGGCGAACTGCTGCTCCCATGAACTTTATAGAGAGAGTCAAACTAGAGTGAAAAACAAAGTGACTTGCCAAAGGTGGCACAGTGTATCTAGTGGTAAGTTTACTCTTTGCCACTACCCATGAATTGAATGAGAGAAATTTCATTTCAAAATTAAAGATTCAGTTACATAGCTAATCTTCTCAACAAGTTATAAGTAATTTAAGACAGTATTTTAAATTTCAGAGTAAATGCTGTTCATATAATGCATCTGGCTTCTGGAAGATGACCTAGCCTGAGAACAGTCTAATATTTTACATATGAAGTATACCTCTCTAGATATGCATGATTTACACAGGCTGCTTCCTGGCTGATATACCTCCCAGAAGTAAGAGTGAGAAGATGATGACCATTTGGTGCACAGCTAGATGGGAAACAGCTCCATGTTGTCAGGAGGAGCTTGAAGGCAGGAACAATGCATGAAAGACACTAGAAGGATCTTGGGGAGTAATTTTAGGCAAGCGGGCAGGGAACACAAATAAAGGAGAAGAGAGATATAGAAAGAAATGGAGATTACCATGGAAGTGTGAGAAAATTCCTCCGAGTACAGAAAAGCCTACAGAAGGATTTGGAGAGGAGAATGTAGAATGTGATTAGATGGGTGGTGGAGGAAGATGATTTCTTTTTTTTAGCAGCATAATTGGTACTATTGAGTGAGAAAGAAGGAAGGAAGGCAGGAAATTGTAGTTAATTCTAGAGCTAGCAGACTATAATACAAGGAATAGCAGTAGTTTAGAAATAAAATGTTTAGAGGAAGCAAGATTTTTGATACCTAAATGGTTTTCAAGGGAAGAACCCAATATTTACAGGTGTTCCTGTATCTGTAAATTGCAGAGATTTCCTTTAAAGCTTACTGTACAGGAACAGCAGCTGTAGAAGAAAATCAGACTAAAATTTTTGAGCAGCTAGTGAGCGATCAGCAGGAGCTCTGTGTTGTCAGGACTGCTGCCATTTGCCCAGTGATCAAAATGGGAATTTCAAATTAATAGTTTAGCTGTCTTTCCTATGGAAGAATATAATGTAGACTTGTGTATAGTTTCTGAGGACCTCAGCGTGATTTGTAGCAGAAATATTAAGCCTTTGCTAGAAGGAGGTTGCGTTACTCTCATGTATTAGACAGAAGCATGTGCAAGAATTAGACCATGTGATGCCAATGTATCTGTTCAGGAGTTGCAAAACCAGCTATGTAGCTGGCTTTCCATAACCAGTCAACTTATCTGTGTTTTGAAGGAGGAAAAAGGGAATATGTTGGCATTTAAAACATGTATGCAGAAATACCTTGATGAATCATACTGAAAATATTCATGCTGTGTGTAGACCACTGAACTGTTTCTCTTGCACTCGACTGGTGGATGCTGCAACGTCCAAGTGCAACACACAGGAACCTTACAGCAACATGCACACACATGCACAATCATGAAACTGTGGTGTGGTGCACCTTGTAAAGGGATCCCTCAGCACGGATCCCTGACAAGGGCTACAGTTTGAGATTAACAGTGTCGCCCAACTGGGGTGAGTTTGGATAGTGTAACAGCCTTGAAACACATTTGTACAGTTAAAACAGCACCTCTTTGACAGTGCACATACATTTTAATTGGCTCACTTCATCTGGGCAGTGGACAAAGATAATACACTGGAAAGAGAGGGAAAGCAAGACAGAGAGGGCAAGAGAGCAAGAACTCTGTTTGCTGGAATAGTTATTAAATTTCAAGTCTCTAGAGGGAAGTGTAAAAACAAAGAAAACATAAGAAGTCACAAAGGGTATGCCCTGGCAGTAAATCATCCCTAAATGACGAATGTGCATGGGGAGGTATTCTTTAATCATGCTCTTTAGCAGGTTGGCATCTTTACTAATTCGTTTGAGGGCAAGGGATGGGGGGAGCAGGCCCTGGCTGGGGCAGCACAGCCTGGCTGATCACAGCACAGCTGCATTTTCTGAAGACCTGCATCGTTCTTGAGAACCGGAAAAAGTCCTTTTGAGCCCTGGGCTGATACACTGTACCATCTTTTGTGCAGCTGTAATTTTGACAGGGGGAGCCAATTTGAACTTCTGTAATCCTCAGCCCCAGACACCTCCAACGCCTGAGACTGCGTGTGTGTTTTTTTTTCCAAGGGTTTTTCAGCTGTGCTCTTGAGAAAGTCACTCCATCCAAAGAAGGGAGGGGAATGAAGAAAAAAACATCTGTCTGACTTTGTCCAGGAGATTGTTTCTATAGCTGTAACATTTTGAAAAGCAGGGAAAAAAAGTTATTTTTCCAAGCCAGCCTACTCATATTTTTCATTTTTTATATCCTCCTCTGTGATGGACAATAATTTCCTGCCTCTCTTTTCTTTTTAACCACTGTTGGAAAAAAAAAAAGCCAAATGAGAAGGGGAAAAAGTAAACCTAAGAAACTGATTGAAACTTGACTTAGAATTGCACAATGATCTTAAGTTTTCCCAAGACTTATATTTTGGGAGGGAGCCGTTTTATGAATGGATATAAGGCTGACACATGAAACGCGTGGGATCTGAGTGCCTTGTCTGGGTCAGCTGTGACATCTGGCTCTTATGAATCTGGCATATTGTGACTCACTAATACACAAATAGTAATCCTTGATAGTATCCACTTGTGATGCTTTGCGGGTGTTGTCACAAACAACGTCAAATGCCAGAGAATGGGCACAACTCTGGCCTGCGCCACTGCCCCAGGCTGGGTCAGCTGGTGGGGCTCAGTGCTGGGTGGATGTATGGGGGCTCACCCACTCCCTCAGCAGGGCAGTGGCTTCCCGTGGTGCTGCTGGTCACGTGGATGGTTGCAGCTTACCAGTCTGTGGGCTTTCCTTCATGCTGGCTGGAGGGGAGAATCTGCACCGGTGCGCAGCCAGTGGGGTGCTGCCATTGATGGAGGGGGAGGGTTGTGGTGCAGCTCCCATCTGATGCTTGCTGTCCCTAAAGCTGTTAATGACAGCAAACTTTTCAACCTCTCAGCCCCCCTTCTCCCACCTTATACCTATGTGCAGGCAAGGTGAGCAGCTTGGTCCACAGCCTCCACCAGCTGCGATGAGGTTTAGTATCAGAGGGAATTTTGTACTGAGGCTTTGATCTATGGGTGGCAATGGTGCAGCAAGGGTCATAGTCATGGTAGTAGAAAGTGTGCAGATTAATGCAACCCTCCTGATGCCTGTCACATTGTCTAGACTGGCGTAAAGAACCAGTTACAGTGTGATAAGACAACCCATGTTGTGGTACAGTTCAGGATAAAATACAGCTAGACCTGCAGGAGGGAGTCAACAAGAGGGGAATTCACTTCATTTAACAGCCACTTTTTTTTCCCTAACGTGTTCCTGAGGCTAAAGGACTTGTGCATTTGGGGCAGTTCAAAAGATGAGGCAATAGCATGTATGCAGTCTAGCTTGTGTTTCCTACACCTCTTCTAACTGAGGGGGAGGGTGGGGGTCACTAGGATGGGCTAGATACTAACCCTGCTCTTACTACTTTGGCTATTTGGTTTTAGAAAGCTTTCTGAAGTGCTGCATAATGAGTTTATTACTTTGTTTTTTTAAAATTTGCTGTCTTGAAAGGGGCCACAAATGGATTGACTACATACAGAGCAGTGACTGTGGTGAGGGGAAGAGGCAATGTGCTGAGGGACCATGCTGACCCTATCACATTCTGGATGCCAATAATATCATGTACAAATTCAGTGTTTAGGCACAAGAAGATGATTTAATTCCTAGTGGCAGAAAAATGGAGATCAGCTTTACTCTCACTTTTACAATGGGATTAATTTCCTCTCTTCCTGCATCTATTGTGGGAGTGGTATGTGCACTATAAAGGTTGACATCCTAAGTTTTTAAGGTATTTTAGTGTTACTGCTTGTGCCTGCCCATCTGTTGCCTTGAACAGTGATCTGAACTAGTGGACAATGAGGAATTCTTGCTGGGAACCCACTCTGGAGACTGCAGTACCATCCTTTGGTGACCACAAGAGCAACCCCAGATCTGCCAGGGCTCCTCCAGAGGCTGCATTTTCGTTTGGTGATGCTTGAACTTGCATAAAAACTGGGACCTGTGGTGAGCTCTGAACCCAACATAGCTGCCTGGAGTCCCTGTATCGTCTCCTTTCCTCATTTCTTGAGTCCAGTGCAAGGTAAAAGAGTCAGCTGCATTGCAACAGTGAATATTTTTCTCTGTAATTTTTTTTTCTTTGTAGCAAGTGAGGATTATTTGAGGATTATAGTTATCTGGGGAAAACTCTAAGTCATTTTTGATATGAAGAGGGACAGGCAGTTGGTTTTTTGCCTGTGACAAGAGTTCACACATTATCTCTGTAAAGTTTTAGAGTGGCTAGAAGACAGTGTTTTATTAGTAGTTTTGTATTATAGCACTATTTTATATACCTAGTAATTGGTGAAGGCTTATGCTGCCCTGCATGTTCATTGTGCTAAGCAGAATGCAAACACATAACAGAACACAGTGCTGAAAAACTGACCTTTCAAATGCAAGACAAAAGTCTTGTGCTTCAAGGGGATGAGTGATAAATTTTGAAACAGGAGAAGAAATGTGTTTCAGAAGCTTTTTCGTTGTTATACTGTTTCCTAAAATTTCTTCACAAATGAACAAAATCAACCCAGAAGAGCCAAGAAACCTGTAATGGATGAAATGTTTTACACATATGTGATGGAAAACTCTGCTCTGCTAAGTATAAAAGCAGCTTCTGAAGAACG
This sequence comes from Mesitornis unicolor, assembly GCF_000695765.1. Taxonomy (NCBI): domain Eukaryota; kingdom Metazoa; phylum Chordata; class Aves; order Mesitornithiformes; family Mesitornithidae; genus Mesitornis; species Mesitornis unicolor. Next base: position 25,449 of record NW_010193505.1, on the reverse strand, counting down.
TAATGTGGCTAGAAAGTCACAGGTGCCTGACCCCCCTGGCCCTGTTACATCATTGCTGCATATGCTTGGACTTCTTTCACCACTTTTTCAAACCTGCCATATGGAGAGATCATATTCTGCTAACCCAAATCTTCCAGAATGTTTTGCAGGACCTCATGCCAGAGAAGATTCCCCACATCTCACCCTTTTATCCTCACACAGGAGCATTAGCAAACTAAATATCTCTCATTTCAACTTCCTCCCAGCCCCACTTTTTTGGCTCATGGATTATGTCTCTTTTCAGCAGCTGTTTTTCAGCTGACATATAAACTAAGCTCACAACCTTAACGTTGATTTCTAATGTTTCCTTGGGAAAAAAAATCTCCCCCCCCCCCCAAACAGACACACACACACACCCTTACCACATGAATTCTCCGCTGAACACAGATAACACTGAGTACTTGGTAGAGTACATGGTAATACCTGCTTTTGAAGGCTGCTGGCATCCCAAGTCTGTGTTTACAGTGGGTAATGAACTGTCCACCAGATAAATACCTAGCTCAAGGGACTAGTAACAGGCTATACATAAGGCTTTAGCACCTCCAAGATGCTGGTTTAATCCAGCTCAGCTCTATAGTGATTGTAAAAGTTTATCATCTGATAGCTGTTTGGTGGTCCTCAACTAGCAGGCAGGTGTCCAGCTCATAAAGGGCAGTAGAGAAAGAGCTCTGTGGTTAACACATTGGGCTGAAGCACCAGCTTTCCTGGTCCCCTTCCCAAGTCTGCCACAGATTGTATAACCATAGGCAAGTCCTCTGTAAATGGTGGTAATACCCATGTGCTTCACAGGATTGTTGTGAGGACACGTTCATTAATAGGTGTGATAAATGATCTTTGAATCAGGTGTATGCTCATAAATGATCTGTACAATATCAGTGCTTGGATGTAACATCACTAAATGGGAGATGAATTACTACCTATATGTGACTTATCCTGTGGACAAACAAGTAGGAAACCAATGATAAAGGGAGGTTATGTGCATTTTTTAAAGGGAGGTAATGCTTGATACAAATACTCTCAGTTCCCTGGCTAGCTATAAGCAGCACTCACATTCCTGTTGAAGTTCATGGAGAGATCTGTGTGAGTAAAAGGTAGGAATATGTTTACAGGATCAAGCTCTGGGGTCATTCTGCTACCTGGTTTTGAAGCTTTTTCTTATCTTGTTTTGTCTTAAGCACTTTGCTTAAGGTACATTGAATGGCTGGGAGGTTGTTGGTTGGTGGTTTTAAGGTGGCAACAGAAGCACAAGAGCAAATGTTGTGGTTTGACATTTGAGAGAGAATGAGATAATTAATGTTACCTGAATTAGCTTTCGTCATGAGTAAACTTAAAACATGGAGCCACACAGAGAAGTGTCTCATTTCCATTAGCAAGCAGTTACAAAAGTTGTTCCATTGATTCACTGAGGCGGCTATGGTGGGTGCCAATCCATCTGCATGAGGAAGCCCAATGCAACCTGATCCTTCAAACTGAAAATCCTCCTGCTATGCCTGCATTTCACACAGGTGTGCTGAATTACTTCTGTGATCTTTCGAACTTCTTGGAGTCCTTGCTACACAATATTTGCAAAACCTCTAACTGGCACAACTGCACCTCTATGAATCACGTATTTTCCAGTGCACTGAAGGTCTTGACACTTTGATGTTTTAAATTAAACAGGTTAGAAAAAAAAAGATGCAAAATAGAATATTAATTAATTTTCTGCTACAATAATTGATTTTCAATATATTAGGAGGAAAAAAAACCCCAGCAAACCAACTTTCATTTTGTAGCTGTCAGGAAAGTTTTGAAAGAAATCTTCAGCCTCTAAGAACTTATTTTTTTTTCAAATGCTGATGAAAGCATTTCAATTAGTGAAACATTTTGCCCCTCTATTCTGCTCTTGTGAGACCCCACCTGGAGTACTATGTCCAGTTCTGGGGCCCCCAGTATAAGAAGGACATCAAGCTGTTGGAGCAGGTCCAAAGGAGGACCATGAAGATGATCAGAGGGCTGGAGCACCTCTCTTATGCAGACAGGCTGAGAGAGTTGGGGTTGTTCAGTCTTAAGAAGAGAAGGCTCTGGAGGGACCTTACTGTGGCCTTACAGTTCCTGAAGAGTTCCTACAGGAAAGCTGAGGAGAGACTTTTTACAAGGGCAAGTAGCGATAGAACAAGGGGGAATGGTTTTAAACTGGAAGAGGGTAGATTTAGACTAGATATTAGGAAGAAATTCTTCACTATGAGGATGGTGAGACACTGGCACAGATTGCCCAGGGAAGTTGTGGATACCCTCTCCCTGAAAGTGTTTAAGGTCAGGTTAGACAGGGCTTTGAGCAACCTGGTCTAGTAGGAGGTGTCCCTGCCCATGGCAGAAGGGTTGGACTGGATGAGCTTTAAGGTCCCTTCCAACATAAACCATTCTATGAGATTCTGCCTTTTTCTCTGAAAAATATTTTGTCTGAAGAGTATTGCCTAGCCTTCAGTGTGATTGCAGTCCTTCTCTTTTGGCAGTGATTAGTTACTTTCAGTTAGGGAATATATTTTGCATTAGAAATTCAGGACACAGGATCACACTTATTGGTTAATAGCAAAGTAAAAAGGAAACTGCTGATACGTTCCTAAAAGAAGCTAGCATAGAGTAAACCAGAGTGTGATTCAGAGACCCGCTCTTGATATTTTGGCAAAATATTGGACCTAAATGCTTTGTGCTCTTGAGAATATGAGCACACTATTCCTATTTGAATATTGTGTCGGCTTAACAATGCTTAGTGTCACTTGCATGAATAACTAAAATTACTATATGTTATCTTGGATTTCCTTAAGCTACAAAAATTAATCACGGCATTACGTGTTTTCAGGACTTGAACTTGTAATATTATTTCTAGTGATCATAGCACTTGGGTTGGGGGGAAGGATGGAGTGAGAGAGAGAACTGAAAAATCATATGTTGAAAATTTATTATTCATAGGGAAAGTATTAGGTAAAACTGTTGCTAGGAAAGGTCTGGTAGAAAAATGTGTTGAGATGTGGGTAAATGCTGCCAGCCTCCTGTTCCAAACTCTGCTTCTCTGCTGTGTAGCCTTGATTTGGCCCTACAAAGCTCTCTGAGATTATACCAGTCTTGCATTGCATTTCTGGACCAGAGATCTGCCTCTTCGCTGTTCATAACCAAAAGTTTCCTTTACCCATTTCGGTCCCTTTCTGAACTTTGCAGTCTTACAATATTTGGAATGTCCCACGACAGTCAAGAGATAAGTGTATATTTCCCACAAAGTTTATGGTGCTTTGGAAGCAGGATTTTCATTCAGCCTGTTCTCTAAATACAAATTTAACGTACCTAAGGGATTGAAAATTCTCCTATCCTTCTCCAAAAACATGATAAAATGTTGATAGAGTGTGAGAGTCATGGAGCAGGAGAAAGAAAAAAGAGAAAAGCACATATATTCCTGATGGTTATGGCCTTTACTTTAGGGTTTATACATTAGGGGTTTTATTGATATTGTGACTTGTTCTTGATCTGTGTTCTTTCTTGGAATAATTATGTTTATTACTGAATTGCTTCTTATATAATAAAGCCCCTGATGTCCCTGAGCAATATTCTTTAGTCATGACAGCTATGGCTTTGTAGAGCGCCATCCTTTTCTCCTCACTTTTGGTCGAGAAGGCTCATCCATTACCCCAGCAGTTACCTCAACACAGTGCCAGCTAGGGCAGGGCTAATACCACTAGCCCACCATAACATTATTTGGCTTTCTCTATAAAGTTAATGACTTTCCTGGTTCTTTTCTCATCCAAAATATTGAGTATGATCTATGCCAATATATAGGAAATAAATGAAAGCCAGAAAGCCATCCAAAAGCCATTACTAGACATAACAAAAATTGTATTGGCTCTCCAACTGGCTAGGGTAATGCAGGGAATAGATCTATTTAGAAAACCCTTTCCATTTATTTTTTTTGTCCAAATGTAGGGGGATAGAAGGTATGCAGTCATTCTCTGTTATCTTGTCCACTGGCTAATTATAAACTGTTGAAAACTGTTTATTCATAAAGGTAGGCTGATTCTGCTCCCAGCCTTCCCCACCATGATAAATATGCTAGTGGAAAGCATTGAAGGTGTAATGATCATATAATACATTTGTTATGGGACCGATTTAAAACTTTGGTCACCAATCAGCAGGATTGCCAGTTCTCCCAGTTTAAGTGCTAATTTTTGGACTCATGGGATTATAGGAAACCTCTTAAAAAAGAGAACAATATCTCTCTTGTAAAGGAAATAAAAGCTTGAAAACCTAAATCTTACTAATTACAAAGGCAAAAGGTGAAAGCTGTCAACTCTCAATTATTGATGGAGATTAACTAGGTTTTTCTGTGTGTACAGAGTCCAGCAAGCTTGATTGCCTCTCACATCTAGCGGTGCTATTTTAAGGAACAGAAAAAAGGCAAAAATAGTGTAATATTTTTTTTAAAGTGTTTTTTTACTGTTACAATGTGGAGCTTGCATCAATGAACAGGAGTGGAACAAGGGGGTAGTGTCGGGAAGCACAGTGCTTGCTGCAGTTTGGCTGTTTGCATGCCTACCCCCGGACCATAATCTAAATTGTAAAGCTGCTGGGACATATCTGCATCATGCTCCCCTGTGGCTCGAAATAGCAAAAAGGATGCTGGAAAGGGTCCACATGTCTGTGGTCCTGTGAGGATCAGCTTGGATGTCAGTCAGAGAAGTACCAAGCCAGGTGAAGTCAATGTGGATGGGCCTGACTTGATGCATGGAAGACCTTAAAATGTCTCCTCACCACCCTTCATCATGCTTCCCATGTCAAGAAGCTTTTCCTCTTAGTCAGGGTATAACAGCTGCCCTAGGTCATAACTGGTCAAAATAAGAATTTCCTGTGAAAAGATGTAATAGCAGCAAGCATAGAAAGGTTTCATGATTTTGATGCATGAGATTGACATTAGTGCTCCTCTCATTCTTAGTTTTGATGAGTTAAAACATAAAATCAACAAGAAAGTTGCATATGATAATGATTAATATTAATCCATGCACATTGTGAATATTAATTCCTTAAGGCTTTAGTTGTCTGGTTGACATTTAATTCTGTGGAAAATACAAAGTGAAAAATTCAAGTAGAATGTGTGATATTGGGTGCAATGAATGTGTGAGCTAGTTATTACTTTTTTTTTTCTCTGCAGTGATACAGTGACTTAATACAGACCACAAGAATGCCTTTCCGATTTGCTAAAGATGTGGGAGAAATCCTCTGACTCAAGCAGGAATATTGGATGTGACAAAGAAATTTCTGGTTTTAAGCTCTGTTATGTAGGAAATCAGACTGGCTGATCACACTGGTTGCTTCTGATCTGAAAGTAATGTAAACTTTCAAGAAATTACCAAATTAATACCTTCTTAGAGAAGAAGAAAAAAATTATCTGATAAAAGGAATATTGCTGGCTGAATGTATTTAGAGATATTTGCAATATTTTCATAAAAGCAAGTCTTGTACAAAACATAATGTCAGTGTACTCTTGGTGCAAATAAATTGTTAAAATGGTCTCATGTGTAAAACCCTGAATTTCTACAGCAAAAAAAGGGTTCTGAGACTGAAGTACTATCAGGACTCAGAAGTTGGAAGCTGGGGTTAATATTTTTCACAGAATAACAGATTTCTGAAGATCATCTAGTCCAACCCTGCTGCTAGAGCAGGATCACCTAGAGAAGATCACACAGGAACATGTCCAAGTGGGTTTTGAATGTCTCCAGAGAAGGAGACTCCAGAACCTCTCTGGGCAACCTGTTCCAGTGCTCTGTTACCCTCACAGTATAGAAGTTTTTCTCCTTTTAAAAGGTCCTCTGAGGGGAAGTACTTCTGTCAGATACCTGGTGGTGCAGGCAAATACTGGAATAGCAGGGAGGTGACCCACTCCTGGTGCTCCTGCCCTGCTCCTAGGAAGCCCTGTAGCCATCCTATATCCCCATTGCCTTTTCTTTTACTTTATTATTTTCATCTGGAAATTATTGCAGGCCAGGTAAGCCTTCCTGTGCATAATCTGAATGGGTTCTAATCTCAGCCGAGCCTTATAGGTGCTAATACTTAGCAATTCTGAGGTTTTTGAGGGCAGACAGGGCTATTAGATGGTCTAATCTGACAGTATATTCACACTGGCCATGGAATTTTGGAATGCCTTCAGTAAATAAATGCTTGGATGAAGAGCAGCTGGCTCAAGTTGAGCACAGACAAGACCAAAGCAATGCTAGTCAGAAAGGGAGAATGCTTTGAAGAGTGGGCCAAGGCACTGTCTCCACCTTCCATTCATTGAAGACATATGGCCTCCATTTATCAAAGTTGTGCAAAGCTTCTGGGTCCTGCCTGGCTTTGATTGCCAGGTAGCATTGCTTTCTAATGATTTCACAGCTAGCTGGGAAATGTACCTTCCTTCCTCCCAGGCGGTGACAACCTGAGAGCAGGAGTACACAGCTCTGGGTTCTTGGATCTTATTTTATCTGCATCTGTTATATCTGACTATAAAAATGGTGCTCACATTCAGGATCAGGCTAATGTAGCTACCCAGTGGTGTGTTAAATGTCTGTAGATGTTGCCGACTTTTTTTTCTATAATGTATGCTACCCCAGCTATAGCAGCTCAAGTCCTCTCCTGATGCTTGGTGAACATCTGATGTCAACGTTCAGTACTGGAAGTGGTTAGTGAATCACCACCAGCTAATCAAATCCAAATTTCTATGGTGTATGAACCATCATGACAATAGTACTCCTACTGACTGAAGCAGAGCGCAATGCCCAGAAGAAAGTATGTGAGAACCAGATATCAGATTTTCTTAATCAGAGAATGTGGAATTGTCTTCCAGAGAAGATCAGACAAACCCTGACTCTAACGGATCTTCAGGAAAAAGGCTGTCTTTTTTTCCATCTGTCATACTCATGATTCAAACAGCTTTTTATTCTTGAACATTTGAAAGTGCTTCATTTGATATTTATTCTGCACTAAGTTTTTTTTTGCAATTTTACATAAAATGTTAAAACAAAAATTATCTTGAATTTAAATCATGAACAATCAGACTGGAAGTTTCTACTATTTTAGAATTTTAAATTCTTAAATAATAATAGAATTCTGAAAAAACAAGAAATTATCAGACCATATTTGATAGTAAAAACATCCATGAACTTGCATTTTTTCCAATCTAGCAAGGGGAATATGTTCCTTGCGAAATAGAATGGCAGTTTTAAATGCCTTTGTGAAGTGTGCTGAATACATAAAAAGAAGGTATAAGGCTTGTGATTATGTCTTCCTCTAAATCATGAAGTCATAGAATCATTTAGGTTGGAAAAGACCGTTAGATCATCAATTCCAACCGCAAACCTAACACTGCCAAGTCCACCACTAAACTATGGCCCTAAGTGCCACATATACATGTCTTTTAAATACCTCCAGAGATGGTGACTCACCCTGGGCAGCCTTACCCAATGCATGGTAACCTTTTTAGTGAAGAAATTTTTACTAATATCCAATCTAAACCTCCCCTGATGCATCTTGAGGCCATTTCATTTCATCCTATCACTTGTTACTTGGGAAAAGAGCAACACCCACCTCTCTCAACCTCTTTCCAGGTAGTTGTAGAGAATGATAATGTCTCTCCTCCGCCTCCTTTTCTCTAGGCTAAACAACTGCAGTTTCCTCAGCCACTATTAGACCCTCCTCCGACTTTGTTGCCCTTCTCTGGACATGCTGCAGTGCCTCAATGTTCTTCTTGCAGTGAGGGGTCCAAAACTGAATGCAGTATTCAAGGTACAGCCTCACCAGTGCTCAGTACAGGGGAACAAGCACTTCTCTGGTCCTGCTGGTCACACAGTTTATGATACAAGCCAGGATGCTGTTGGCCTTCTTGGCCCCCTGGGCACATTGCTGGCTTGTATTCAGCTGGCTGTCAGTCAACACCCTGAGGTCCTTTTCAGCCAGGCAGCTTTCAAGCCACTCATCCCCAAACCTGGTAACATTGCATGGGGTTGTTGTAACCCAAGTTGCAGGATCCGGTACTTGGCCTTGTTAAATCTCACAATTGGTCTTGGCTCATCAATCTAGCTTGTTCAGATCCCTCTGAAGAGCCTTTCTACCCTCAAGCAGACCAACACTCCTGCCCAACTTGGTGTCATCTGCAACCTTACTGAGGGTGCACTCAAGCCTCTTGTCTAGATCACTGATAAAGATATTAAACATAATTGGCCCCAATACTGAGCATTAGGGAATACCAAGAACATCAACTGTGACCAGCCACCAGCTGGATTTAATTTCATTCAACATAACTCTTTGGGCCCAGCCACCCAGCCCATTTTCTACCCAGTATGCCTGTCCAAGCCATGACAAGCCAGTTTCTCCAGGGGAGTGCTGTCAGAGGCTTTCCTGAAGTCCAGGTAAACAATGTCGACAGCCTTTCCCTCATCCACTAAGCAGGTCATCTTGTCATAGAAGGAGATCAGATCAGGCAAGCAGGACCTGCCTTTCATAAACCCATGCTGGCTGGGCCTGACTGTCTGGTTGTTCTGTATGTGCTGTGTGATGGCACTCAAGATCTGCTCCACAACCTTCCCCAGCACTCGGGTCAGACTGACCGGCTTGTAGTTCCCCAAATCCTCCTTCTGGCCCTTTTGGTAGATGGGCATTACATTTACTAACTTCCAGTCAACTGGCACCTCCCTGGTTAGCCAGGACCACTGATACATGATTGGAAGTGGCTTGGTGAGCACTTCCACCAGCTCCTTCAGTACCCTTGGATGGATCATATCTGGCCCCATAGACTTGTGTATATCTAAGTGGTGTAGCAGGTTGTTAACTATTTCCCCTTGGATTACAGAGGCTTCATTCTGCTCCCTGTCCCTATCTTCCAGCTCAGGGGGCTGAATACCCCAAGAACAACTGGTCTTACTATTAAAGACTAAGGAGAAGAAGGCATTAAGTACCTCAGCCTTTTCCTCATCTTTTTTCACTATGTTTTCTCTCTCATCCAGTATAAGTTGGAGATTCTCCTTAGCCTTCCTTTTGTTGCTAATGTATTTATAGAAACATTTTAAATTGTCTTTTCTGGCAGTAGCCAGATTAATTTCTGGCTGGGCTATGGCCCTTCTAATTTTCTCCTTCCATAACCTCATGACATCCTTGAAGTCCTCCTGACTTCAAGGCCCCTCCTTCCAATGATCATAAACTAAGTAAAAGGAAATCTGTTTTGCTCCAATTTCAGGCATATTTGATGAATTTAAATTAATCATATCATATTATATTAAAAGAGATAATGTAGTATGTCATAATCAAGATTGTCCAGATTGGATTAGAGACTTACAATGTTTTTTCATAAGCACATTTTTTCTGTGGGCTGCAATCATCCCTCACCTATTCTGCTTGTTACTCAGACATTTCTTCAAGGGTCTGTTATGAGAAATCTGGATTAAGTTGAGTGCAGGAAGAGATGATTTAGGATTCTTCTGCTATCTCCAGCATGTCAAGTAGAAAGATGAACATATTAATTTTAAAATACTGATCTTGATTTCCAAAGCTAATTGGTAACCTGACATCTATGAATCTATGATTTGTTTCAGCTTTTACAAACACATTGATTGTTCTCAAGTTAAATTGCTCCAAACCAAACACAAGACAGAGGCAAGCCCTCTTCCTTTCCTATTTCCTGGATAAATACTCGTGCTGTATAATTCTTCTTTACTCAATGAAAAAAGATTGTGCAGGTGTTAAAGTGGAGGACATGGCCAGATTAGACCTGAACAGTGGTAATTCTTTGCCCCAGCCCTGTCTCACAGGGACAAATGATACAAGGACATACAGAAATTAGACTCATTTCGAACCATGAGTTACACAAACTCCTAAATTTCTTCCTCACAGAGGAGGAATACATACTTCTTTCTGATTACTAATTCTACTTTACCAATTATCTGGTCCAGTTGTTCAGCTATGAAAACAGCAGTGGAAAGGCATATTTGTAGTGCACAAAAGCCAGCTTTCCTCTTCTGCAGCAGTTGATATTTGGGTAATTTCCCCAAAGATACCAAGAGTAAGTAGGAAAGCTCTGGATGGAGAAAAGAAATCTTAATTCTTTCTACCCGAAGAAGCTTTTCAGCTGTGAGAAGCAGCTCTTCTTTTGAACAGTGAAATGTATCCAGAAAAGAATGAAATGAAGACTAGGTACAAAAAATTGCAGATCCATTGATCTGTTTTTGTTTTTCAGTTGAGTTTAAGGTTATGGAAAGCTGCCTGCCTTCTGGATGCAGGGTCAGCAGGGGGTGCCCTGCTTCTTCAGGACATGGGTGAGGATTTCCTGCCCTAGAGAATGAAGGGCTTGGTACCTATGGTGAGACACCCCTCTCTGTGACTGGTACTTGTGGGTGAGAATTAATCACTGTATCCCATGTCCTTAGACCTTTGCTGAGATTTTGTCCCTCTCTCTAAGCAGAGTGTAAGCAAGATAGTGAGTCAGGGCTGGGTTCTTTCTTGCTCCTATCTGAGTAATACCAGTATTATCACTCCATTAGAGAGGAGGTGGTGTTTTGAAAGAGGTATTAGTAAAATCAGATTATGTATAGGACCAGATTCCTAGCTTTGCCTCCATCATCAAGTACAGGTCCCCTAGAAACAGGAGAGGATTTTTGCGTTACGCAGGAAGGACAGTCTTTGTGACTGCATCCCCATGAACCAAAACTCCACGTGGGAGGTATGTACAGCTACGTCTGGGACATATTGCACTTCAGCTGAGGAAGTTTTCTCTTCTGGTTGTTAGGGAAGGTACAAAAGTATAAATGACCATCGGGGACTACCCATTACTCAGGGTATCAAGACTACATCAACATAGCACTATAGCACAGAAAATAGCCATACAATAGCCAGAAAATTGTGCAGAACATAGCCATATAGAATTAGGAAATTATTTATGTTAATTTGCAGATGACCGGACTAAAGAGCTAGGACTTTATTCTACTTTTCTGTGGTCTCTCACAATTCTTGGGCAAGTCCTTAATTTAAGATGCAGTATCTTAAGAACAGCTCTGACTAACATGAGGTGCTTGTTAGGAGATGACCCCAAGAGTGGTTTAGAGATGGTCCATCCATTGGTGCCTTCCCCCAGCCCACTACATCCCCTGGAGATGTCGTATAGATTTGGTTCTGTGTATGCTGGCTGCAAGCCTCAATGTAGCAGATAGTGCTATTCAAGTGATGGAGCAAAATGAGTATGTAAAGGGCTTTTTTCAGGTTAATTTGAGTTTCTGTAGTGGTGCAGAGGCATTGAAAACAAGAAAACACTGTAGCCCACTAATAAAACCTTGCAATTGGATTCAATGCAATCCTCTTGCTTTCAGATTTAGGTGTCTGAGGGTGCATCTGCAAGTTGCAGGTTCTGGCATCAGTTTGGTGTGAGGTAATTGAGCAGGAAGATTGGATGTGGGAGCAAGGAATAAAGAAAAGAAATTCCTGTTGCCATGCAGATCTTGAAGGTCACCAGAGTATGGGATTTGGCACATGATGACTTCACCATTATACCAAGGAGTGACTGTACTTCCCGAAATAGTTATAAATATGAGGGGACATTTGACAAAATAAACTGTCACTAGGTCTCTTGCAGACAAATTTTGCCATAATGGAAAATCCATATTTTTTAACATAAAGGTACTGCTTCATTAATTTTTGTTGTTGTCATTAATGCTATGGATTGCTACATTGTGACTCTCAAGAAGTCCTTGATCTATTCCAAAGTCTAAAAGAGGGCAAGAAAAAGCCTATAAAACATATTGACCTTTTAAATAAAGAAGAGTTCCTATGCTGCAGCTGAGGTCAGGAAGTAGTTGATCATAGCAGGAGTTTGGATCCGTGCTCTACTACATCTGAAACAAGTCTGGGTAGAGAGAGGGAGAGGATGTTACCTCTGGACTGGACTAATTGACACCTGAACCATATAGGAGGATTTTAATTCTAGTCCAGGGAAGAATATTAGGAAAACAACATATTCACAGGAAAGGAACTTGATGACTTCCTATGCTGAACAGAGCAGCAAAATTTCATTCTGAAAAGAGAGGGGTGGTTTTGCTGAACTATGAATCTTTGTTCCCGTAATAAAATAATTTGGCCTGTTCTTCCACTAAATACATGAAATGTTTTAAAAGAAGGAATAAAAAGCTCAGAAAACTTAACAAATTTCCATTTCCAAGAGACGGAACGGCCTATGACCTGGCAGGGTGCCACTGTATGATGCAGGGCTTTGTGGAAATCGGGTTGCAATGGTGAACAACTTGAAACAGAGCTGTCAGATAAGTCACAGTTGGTGAATGTTAACTTCTGTTTGTTATGTTTTGAAGACAAATACCATACCCACATACCAGACAGGGCAGGGTTAGACTGCGGGGGTGAAGAAGGGAGGAAGGCAGACCAAAGGAAGGAAGATATCCTTTGTAAATAAATAGAAATGTCAGTCTTCCCCATTTGCTTAGGCTGCATTGCTCATGACCCTGTTATATCATCAGCCAGCAGGGTGAGTCAGTGAAAGACCATTTCTGTTCTGCCAATTGCCATAGGAAGCGAGTTGTATTGAATGAGACTTACATTTTAATATATTAAGAAAACATTGAGTTACAGTCAATCCCATGTGAAACCCCATGGAAAACAATTGGCCCTATCCTGTTACGTGTTCTTTGCAGATACTATGTATATTATTAGCTCTGTAAACTTCAACAATTGCCCATTACTATTTTGTTGTAGACAATATTTATATTACAGTGGTGCACAGTGTTTTCAGTCAGAAAACACTCTTTTGCCTTTTATTTTTGCCTTTTATTTTTGCCTTTTTGTCACTCTTTTTATTATTTTGGATATATAATAACAAACAAGACCTTGTGGATTTATAATATAGGGTTCCATTTATATTTAAGCGCACTAGAAATGCTGTAGTGTTTACCATGATATAAATAAAACAAGTATTTACAGACTTTAGACTTTTATTCAGTACAGCTTGTAAGCGTAATTTTGTCTACAATTCTAATGAAAAATAATAATAATTGTTATTGAGAATGGTGCTCCCCCAATCTCTAAGCACATAAAAGACAATAGTTTTTAAAATGGTTGAAGAGATGACTAAAAAGAAATAATTAAAAACATATTTGCAGTTAAATATGAGCATTTCTAGGAAAATGTTTGTGTTTTCCTACTTTCACTTTTGTGATTTGCTGTGCTAATGAAAATAGAGGAAAAAGAATAAGTCGGCTCTTCTATTTTATTCTTGGAGGTTTTGCCTAACAGGGCTTATATTGCAAATAGGTGCATAATTAAGGCAACTCAGGAGTATTTTATAGACACACAGTTAGAGAAGTAATGCAGAAAGAAATGTTATTTCTAGGCATTGGCTGGCATAGCCTGTTACAAGCAGTAGTGTACTGTAAGGTAGCATAATGTAAGCTCTCTGATGCTCTTTCCAGAAGGTGCTAATATACTGTGTTAGTAATAATGGATACAATTGGGCCAACTGTATTCTTGTGCCACTGGCAAGTAACAGGATTTCTTAGGACTTGAATCTGTTTCTGAGCCATTCCTCTTCCAGCTAACTGCCGAAGCAGCTTCTGAACAAGTTCAAGGCACCTAGCTTTAGTGTTCAGTGGGACACCAAGTAGTGTTCCCTGCAACATTGCCAAGCAGAGGCATCACGTTTATATCAGATCTTCCTGAACTTTCTGCAAGTTAGGGCACCTCAAATTTTCTCCCTCTAATCCATGAGATACTTTGAGCTGTTCAGCAAGATGGAGTGATTTGTTAGTGAGCAAATAGCATAGCACCTTCCTCACCATAGATAGCATTTGTTTGCCTTATCATTCCAATGAGCAAGCTATGGAAGTATTTTCACTTTAGGGCTTGTATTTAATTATATGCACCAAAACTAGCCAATACATATGAACACGTTGCACAGCATATGTTTATCTTGCTCATTCATTCACACTGAGTTGATATTGGCTGGTGCAACCTACAGGGAAGTGCATTGTCTTTCAGGCCCCTAAATAGAATCAAATGCTTCACTTCCACCAGCAGCACATTCTTGCTTGGTCCCACTGGTCTCTTCAGTTTTGTGCAGTTAGGTGAGCCCTGTGCCCAAGTGCATGTTAAAGTATTTGAGCTGTCTTTGCTCATCTCTCCTTTATAGAGCCACCAGACAAAGATGGCGGCAACAAGAACTCCTTTTCCCGTCAGTCCATCCTACGAAATATGCTGGTAGTAAATGTGTATCATTACAGTGGTGCTTATAAGGTCCTGTGGAGTGCCTGATCTAGTAGTTAATTCTCTGTTGATATACACAGGGCAGTTCACATCTTTCAGCATCGCTATTTCATCGTGTCTGCAGATTTAGTCGTGCTTGTTACGTTGGTTACATATGGTCATGTTTTCAAAGTTTTCTCTTTTATCAACGTAGGCTTGAAGTCCAGGTCCTTTAGCGTGTTTTTGTTTGCTCACTTATTTTTAGTTTTTCTTTAGTAGAAGTAGACTGTCTGATGTGTTCACATGACTTTGAGTGTGGTAGCTGTAGGCATGGGTTCTTTTGTCTCACCCTTATCCTACACATAATTCGATATAGTAATTGCCTGTGGTCCATGGTTATGTTTCAGAGTGGAGTTGGCAATGCAGTTGAGATTTACAACCAAAGCCTGACTTTGAAGTATCAGAGGGTGCTGAGGTAGCATAGTGCTTTCTACATTTAACAAATGTGCCCCGTTTACCACCACTCTGCCTGCCACACATATGCCAGTTTAGAGAGCACTCTGCTTGAACATGGTATTTTGCCTCTTGATCAATTATCTTAGCCTCTGCCACTGTAGTCTCAATTTGACTAGAAATAACTATAGCTTTCTGTGAAGTTAATCCTGGTTCAAGCAGTAATTGCTCACATGGCTGTGATATGGCTGTTCTCTCTACAGACATATCCCTCTTCTAGTATGTATTAAATTCTGTAGGTTGGTAATGGGTTCCTCCATTTTTGGAAAATGATGGAATACCTTCATAATCAGTTGCAATAACTAGCTGAAAGCAGCAGCAAAATTCAAAAGTATTAGAAGTATTCAAAAGCCAGACTACAGTGGGCATTATTAAAGAGGCTGGCTTCCCAGTCTTTGAGTGTTTGTTCTCTTTAGTAGCAAGACTATACTTCCGGGAAATTAAAAATAACACTTCTACATAAATCATTATTTTTATATTGGCTGTGCTTAGAATCCTGAACAGGTTAAGAACCCTCCTGTTGTGATAGGAACAATAGAAACACACACAAGACCCTGTATCAAAATGCAAGGCATCAAAAAAGGCCTGATTAAGTAGGTTATTGAAAAAAGAAGATGGAATAACAGAAGTGGTATGAGGTTTTAGCTTAGACTAGCCATGTGCATAGTTTATAGAAATCAGATGGTGTAATTTCTATAGTCCTACCATTCTCATCTCACTCAGAGGAAGAACATTGAAACAAGTGTTATGAGAGAGAGGTAGCATGTATGCTTGATGGCAAAAACTAGGACTACAATACATGCTGTTTTACTCTAGGACCTTCTAGCTAACAGCTAAGGTTTTATCCCAGAATGCCAAAGCAGCAAGTTATTATCCCTCTCTACTAGGCAGTGGTCAGACCACGTGTTGAATATTGTGTCCAATTTTGGTCCCTGCTATACAAAAAAGATGTGGACAGGCTGGAAAGGGTCCAGAGAAGGGCGACAAGGATGATCAGAGGACTGGAAGACCTGCCATATGAAGAAAGACTGAGAAAACTGGGCCTGTTCAGCCTTGGGAAGAGAAAGCTTAGAGGGGACCTTATTACCATGTACCATTACTCCCTTTTCACAAGGAGTCACATGGCAAAGATGAGGGGTAATGGACACAAGTTGGTCCTGGAGAGATTCCAATTGAACTCCAGAAGAAATTTTTTTTACCATGAGATCAATCAGATATTGGAATAATCTCCCAGGGGAAGTGGTAAATTTCGCAACATTGGTCAGTTTTAAGAGTAATCTTGACAGAGCGCTGACTCATCTCATTTAAACTATACTTTTACCTTGAAAGGTTGGACTAGATAATCCTTGTAGTCCCTTCCAACCTGGTATTCTGTGATTCTATGATTTAAATTGTGGTATCAGCTAACAAACATCTGAGATAATGCTTCATCTAACACACTGGCAGGAAACTGGGGACCTTCTAGTAAAGTTGATGAGAAACAGTGTGCCATGTAACAGGGACTTTGTAAAAAGTATAATCTTGAGTCTCAAATAGTTGCTATATTTCAAAAAGGTATTGAGGAATCTGGGTGGTTATCTGAGCTAAACTGAATGTTTTAAGGTTAACCCATCATTAAAAAGTTCATTCCCAGGATTAATGACCATGCAGTACAGTATGGGTATGTTTAGTGAAGCCACAAATATATTATGAAGGTTAATAAGTGTTTCTCTGAATAAGGAGAGTTATTCCTCAGGGAAACACAAAATATCCTATTAAGACCTTAAAAAAATAGGTGGCCTCTACCATTTTGAGATTGTGGCTTGTTTTGTTAAATAAGGCAGTAATTGTTTTTGTTTTAATAGTGTGACTGGCCAGGTATTCCTGCTTTAGCACTTTCTCTGTTTCTCAGGGTGAGAAGGTCAGATGCAAACCTTTAAAATTTGATTTGGAAAATAGAACTAAGTATGTGTGTGGGGGAAGTCAAACAGAATGATGTTATGTGTGGAGTTATGGGTCTACAGGAACACTCACTAATCAGACCCTGTGTGCTCAAGTTAGTGACACCAGATTGTCAGACTTCTTTGCCCTTCAAAGATATGTGAACGCACAAACTAATTAATGTTGTGAATTTTCCATTCAAATAGATGGAGAAGACCTTTACATGGCCACTAACTAGGATGCCACTGCAGGAGCTCTTGTTTGAAATATCTAAGATGATACTGCAACATAACCACCTTTGAACATCATGTCCACGTTATATGAATTGATGAATGGTATCACTGGGAGGACAGCACTGTTTTTGACTAGTACTGTGGCACAGGGAAGAAAATGGATCAGAGAGACACACCTGTAAGGACAATAGAAATCAGCAGAGATGGAGAGTTACAAGGAAATGGGGATAACAAGAAATGAGCAAAAACCCTATTGTCTGTTACTTTGGTGCTTCTGGGAGACCTTTGAGGTCAATCTTCAGAATCCAGCAGAGATAAACTGTCCATGCCAGCTTGAATTCTGTGCCCTCACAGAAAGCTTCAGAGTTTCAACTTGAAATGTTTTCTTGAAGGATGCATGGGCTTTTCTCCAGCAGACTCCTCTGAAGAAATGGAAATTAAACGACCACTGATTTTCAGAGATCCACAAATCTACATTGCTGTAAATACTACTCTTGGTGTGGGCTACAGCTGCACAGTTAAGAAGAAATTTGCAGAGCAACTGTTGTCCAATCTCACATGGCATGAAGCTTTTATGACTCTTTAGTTTCTTAGAACATGACAGAAAAAAAACGAACCCACCAATCTTTGGTTACTGTAATGAATTTCAGATGAGCTGGTCCAAAAATGAACATTGTGATCATCATGTAAAAGTCAGCACTTCCCAGGGGTTATGACATTCTGCTATCATAATATTTCCTTAGAGTTAGAAGAGAAAATAAATGTTCCATCTCAGATATCACTGTGTGATAACTGTTGGCATATATTCACCAATGGAAGTAGTTCCCGGTGTTAGGTAATGTGGTCCTGAAACTAGGTGAAAGGAGGTGGCTTTAGCTGAGTTTTGCTGCAGATTTCTGGTTCTAAAGCTAGTAACAAACCTCAAGGCAGGAAAATGAAGGCAGAATGACCTCAGCCCAATTCAGATGCTGAACATGAACATTCTGTGGGCAGAATTTGAAATCTCTCTCTTGATCTGGGTCCAAATGCTGCAGTTGGAATCTACTCTAATGAAACCAAAGAAGGAGCTTGCATAAACGCCTTCAAACAGAACCTGCCAATTTCTGTAGAGCTCTGCTGACAAGCAGTTATTTTTCCTGTGTTAATATTGTTAGAGGAGAGTATTTGAACAAGAAAATAAACAAAAAGGCGCATTGAGTTGAGGTTGAGTGGAAGAATGAGGATAGCTGAAGTCAATGGGAGCATTGCCATGGATTTTACTGGAGTCCAGGACTTCATGCATTCTGCTTCCCTCTAAATATTTGCAGAGAACTGAGATACTGACTATTGAAACCAATTTCCAGGTGTCAGTTAGTGTCAAGAAAATATGTGTGCCTGTGTGTGTGCGCGCGCGCGCGTCTGCATGTGAGTGTGCATGCACATGCTTCTTATTAAGATACCCTTTTGCTACTTCAAATTTAACTTAAAAACTATTTATCACGAGAGCTAGATCAATGCTGCACTCACAGAAGCAGACCAATGTGAGCTGCCTCTGAGCTAGTTACAGTGTGCATTTATTCTGACTGGAAACTGCCTTGCTTTCTGCCCCCGGTTTCCTCTCAATTATTAGGGGCTGATCATGTCAAATCTCCATGTGTTACTTTGTCATGCTTTCAAACAGACATCACCTTCCTCATTTCCCTTCAGCAAGAAACTAATGAATTAGTTTAAATAGTGCTGTAAGATTTAATGTATATATTTACTGCACCCCATAAAAGCAAAATGGCTTATTTAAAGAAAGCTGAATGTCAGCTGTATCAATTTTGACTTACCTCCTTAGGAAGAAGCAACAAGTAGTGCATGCAGTAAAGAGTCAGATATCGTGATGGATAATAGGTGCAGTTTTTGAAGAAGTTAAAAATCAATTGCTCACCATGTAAATTTTTTGAGGAAAAAAAAGGAAGAGAGCACTAATGGGGACAAGGACAATATTTGAAAGTGGTAGTTGTTATTTGTGGAATGTCAAAGGAAACCAACTCAAGGCTGGTTCTGAAGATAAGCACTGTGGCATTTCTTAGTGAAAGCCAGCCAGATGAATTAGTGGAATATAAAAAATTCCCAAGAAAGAGTGAGACTCAGTGTTTTGAGCTGTTGAGTAAGGCATGATGATTGGTACTTTTCAAGGCTGTACCACTGGGAAAAAGTTGACTATGGGTTGTGCTGGTGAGATGTATAGGGGCTTCCTCCATAAGGAGAAGAGTGTGCATATGTATCCCAAAGCCTAAGAGAAGTGTGTAAGACTCAATGAATTTGAAGAGATTCTTGTAATCCCATTGGGAGGTCCAGGTGATCCTTAGTGGCTTGTAAAAGTTGGGTAAACCTTTGCAAACATCTTGCGAAGTCCTTTCTTGTCTACTGTTAGCTTCTTAGCTCACTATGCAGCTTCTTACTTTCCTTTAACCAAAAGCAATTGTATGTCTGGCCTGGAGATCTTTAAACTGTGAGAGTTTCAGTGACTACCAGTATATTTCTTCATGCTAACTCATTGTTTGGTTTGCCTTCAGCAAATACCAATGCTTCTGTTTGGAAGGAAGAATGTGGTACTGAACCTATAAGCAAACAGTATACATGGGAATAATAGCTAATTACTGTGTCAGAGTAAACTATGATCTAATCAAGATGGAAAATCCACTTCTAACCACTGCTGTAGTGAATGGTGACATTAAGAACAGATAAATCCATAAAGGAAACTGCTCAAAATTGCTTTATTTTAAATGGCAAGCACTTGATTAAACATAACAATGACAAAATAATTTGTTGAGCTGCTGTTAATTGTATACCATAGAGTAGCAGGTGTCTAAGCATGTAATGGTTTGTTTAATCTGTATTTCTGAGTTGCTCTGAGGCTGCCAAGAACAGATATTCAGTACTGGAAATGAAACCTTGAGAGATAATTTAGAAAAGCAATTAGATGGTAGGTCTGTCTGGGTTGTAAAGAGTGATTTGTGAGAATCTTCCTAAGCAAGAAAATGTTCTGTCAAGGCCAAGGTCTGTCAAGAACTGCATGGCTAACCTGCTTGTACCTATACACTACAGGCTTGATTTCAGTAAAGCAGAAGAGCTTCAACTTTTCATGTGAAGCTATGCATTTTATACATTTTAAATTTTCACGTATACCTCTATTGTCTCCTGACCCAGTGGTTTTTAAAGGTACAAGTGGGTTTTAAACATGCAAAAGAGGAATATCTAAAATATCTTCAAAAGAAGCTATACATAGCATCATTCGGTGTGCATTTCTGAATTTGTTTTTTCTGCAGAGTACCTGTTTGGTCTCCTCTTTGATACAGCCTTGTAGAGTGTTGATCACAACTGAATGAAATGTGGTAGGAGATTTCCTGAATTTCAGGAAAGCCAACTTCCAGTTCTTCAAGGAGTTAGCCAGTAGGACCCCCTGGAAAACAGCCCTCAAAGTCAAAGTTGTGGAACAGAGCTGGCAGATCTTTAAGGAAACTTTCCACAGAGCACAAGAGCTCTCGATCCCTAGGTGCAAGAGATCAGGCAAGGAAGGCAAGAGACCAGCATAGACGAGTCGAGACCTGCTGGCCAAACTAAAAGGCAAGTTGGAACTGCACAGGCAGTGGAAGCAGGGACAGGTATCTTGGGAAGAGTACAAGGATGTTTCCCAGTTGTGTGGAGATGAGGTTAGGAAGGCCAAAGTGCAGCTGCAGCTGAACTTGGCAAAGGATGGCAAGAAAAACAAGAAAAGCTTCTACAGGTATGTACAACGATGAACTAGTAACAAAAGACAAGGAGAAGGCTGAAGTTCTCAACAGCTTTTTTGCCTCAATCTTCACTGGCAACGCCTCTCCTCACAGCTCTCGAGTTGATGGCCCACCAGATAGAGACCAGAGGGACAGTGTTCCTCCCACTGTAAGTGAAGGCAAGGTTTGTGACCACTTGAGGAACCTGAACATACACAAGTCCATGGGACCTGATGAGATGCATCCCAGAGTCCTGAAGGAATTGGCTGATGTAGTTGCCAAGCCACTCTCTGTGATATTTGAAAAGTCATGGCAGTCAGGTGAAGTCCCTAGTGTCTGGAAGAAAGGAAACATCACACTCACTTTTAAAAAGGGTAGAAAGGAGGACCCTGGAAACTACCGACTTGTCAGCCTCAGCTCTGTACCTGGGAAGATCATGGAACAGATCCTCCTAGAAGCTGTGCTGAGGCACATGGAGGACAGGGAGGTGATTCGAGACAGCCATCATGGCTTTACTAGAGGCAAGTCCTGCCTGACCAACCTAGGTGGCTTTCTACAATGGATTGACTGCATCAGTAGGCAAGGGAAGAGCTATGGATGTCATCCAGATAGGATTTCTGCAAGGTGTTTGACACAGTGCCCCACAACATCCTTCTCTCTAAGTTGGAAAGATATGGATTTGATGGGTGGACTGTTCAGTGGATAAGGAATTGGCTGGATGGTCTCATCCAGAGAGTAGTGGTCAACGGCTCAATGTCCAGATGGAAGATTGGGGACAAGTGGTGTTCCTCAAGGATCTGCACTGGGACCAGTGCTGTTTAATAACTTCATTAATGAGTGCACCCTCAGCAAGTTCCCTGATGACACCAAGCTGGATGGTAAGGTTAATGTGCCAGAGGGAAGGGCTGCCATCCAGAGGGACCTGGACAAGCTGGAGAAGTGGGCCCAGGTGAACCTCATGAAGTTTGACAAGTTTGGGTCGGAACAATCCTCGTTACCAATACAGGCTATGAGATGATGTGCTGGAAAGCAGCTCTGAGGAAAAGGACTTGGGGTACTAGTAGACGAGAAGCTGGACATGAGTGTGGCCAGCAGATTGAGGAAGGTGATTCTGCCCCTCTACTCTGCTTTGGTGAGACCTCACCTGCAACACTGTGTCCAGCTTTGGAGTCCCCAGCACAAAAAGGATATTGAAGTGCTGGAGTGTGTGCAGAGGAGGGACAGAAAGATGATCAAAGGGCTGGAGCACCTCTCCTGTGAAGATAGGCTGAGAGAGTTGGGGTTGTTCAGCCTGGAGAAGAAAAGGCTCTTGGGGGACGTTATAGCAACCTTCCAGTACCTGAAAGGTGCCAATAAGAAATCTGGGGAAGAGCTGTTCTCAAGGGCATGTAACAATAGTATGAGGGGTAATGGTTTTAAACAAGAAAAGGGTAGATTTAGGTTGGATATAAGGAAAAAGTTCTTCAATATGAGGGTAGCAGATCGCTGGAACAGGTTGCCCAGAGAGGAAGTGGAGGCCCACTCCCTCTCAAGATATTCAAGGTCAGGCAAGATGGGGCTCTGAGCAACCTGATCTAGTAACATTGTCCCTGCTCACTGCAGGGGGGTTGGACTATATGGCCTTTGAAGGTCCCTTCCAATCCAATATATTCTGTGATTCTGTGATTCTAGGAGATAAAGTATGTAATGAAGGCCAATTGATAACGAAGCGTTTGCTAAGGTTGTTTTTGTCTTTTATTTCAGAGAAGGTTTTACTAACAATTTCTGATTTTCTCAAACTTCTCTATTCCTCTGTGATACTTCAGTGCCGGTTATTGGTGGGATTGGATCAATATATCAAATCATGTAGATGTCTCAAAATGACACAACTTCTGCAATATGCAGAGAAAATGATGAATACATTTAGACTACAATATTTTCTCTGAGGGATAATTTGCTTACTTGAGTGATATTTTTTTCACTTATTCTACAAAGATATAAGAAAAAAAAATGTACATACCAGTTCAAGGACTGAATGTGTAGATCTGATTTTTTTTGGTATCAGAATGCCATGGTCATTTTCTTTTGATAGTTCTTTAGGTAAGCCTAAGGGATAGTGTGTTGTGAAAAAGTGGAAAATTGAGTTTTGGTTGCATTTCTTACAAATTTCAGTTGTATCTTTCTTAGGATGTTTCATGTAAAGGATGGCTTATTAGAGTAGCAGTTTGTAAATGTGCTGTTTAGGGAAGATAAAATCATTCCAATAGTACACAATATAGTCAAGATACATCAGTTCCAA
This sequence comes from Mesitornis unicolor, assembly GCF_000695765.1. Taxonomy (NCBI): domain Eukaryota; kingdom Metazoa; phylum Chordata; class Aves; order Mesitornithiformes; family Mesitornithidae; genus Mesitornis; species Mesitornis unicolor. The sequence continues at coordinate 2,500 of NW_010193505.1, read as the reverse complement.
TTTATCTTTATGCAGAGCAGCATCAGAGAAATGAAAGTGTAGTCTTATAAGTGTAGGAGATAAACCTTTGTCTCCACTTTTCCAAAGCAGGAACCACATCCTATGAGGTGGTCAGCATCTGCTGCCCTAATCAATATAGCTTACAGTTGGCTTTTCTCGATAGGTTTATTCTTCTAGCCAGCAACTGTCCAGCTATAAGAAAGCATAATTGTTTGGTGTGAGGAAGGAAAAAGAATTATATCTTTTATGGGAAATCTAAATCATCTTGACATCACATAACTCAAAGATGGCCAAGTATGTTTTTCCCTCAAATTTGTTTAACAAATGTAATTCTTAGGTTTAGGTCTTGGAAGCCAAGTTTCTGTCCAACATGAATTTAGGACATAAAAATTTGTTTGTGATGGAAACAATGCCAGACACTTCTGCATAGCAGCGTTATGGAGTGCCACTACAATGTAGCTTATAAAACCAGATTCAGGAAAACAGAGCTACTCTGTCTAATTTGGCCTGCACCATGTGATTACAATAGCATAATAGTGCAGCTTGGAAGACTTTCCCTTTCTGCTGAAACGATGCAGTATTCAAGCACGTGTGAGAGCGTTTCTTCGACAAAAGGCCAAGGCTAAAGTCTTTGCCTACCTTCCAAGCCCTTCTCTGGGATGGGTCCTCCTCATGCTGCTGTGAATTCTCGCAGTGACTGTGCACTCTCATCTGCACGTGGCTCTCAGGGCATTCCGGTCTCCTAGTACAACTGCACTGTTTTGTTAGGACAGCTTTTTTTTCCCCTAGCCATTTGTAGAGTAAAATTCCCCCAAATTGGAGTGTTAGCCCTTCTGTGTTAGACAGTGGCATTCATTAGCAGAGATCATTTGTACATTCAGCCTGCATTGATACTTGGGGTGGTGCGTGGTGGTGCTTGCTGAATGGGAAGCACACGCTGCTAGGATTCTTTCAGAGCTTAGTCCAAAAGCTTTTGGAAAGAATTTCTATCATTTGAAAGGAACTGATGTCCATTTCCTAGACAAGGTTTGAGTATACAGTAATCTTGTTCCAGCAGCAAAAACATGGAAGGAAATACAGTGTTGCTGTATTTACCCCCTCTGTATTTGGTGCTTCTGAGTGTTTCCTCTGCTTCTGTGATCAGTAGTACAGCACTTTGTGATTGTCAAAAAAATAAAGACAAATTGCATTTTGGTGAAAAAATGAGAAATTCAGCGAGTACTTCCTGTGACAGAGAGCAGTATAATTCTTTTCCAGCAGTATATCATTTGGAAGGAAAAGTTACAGTATTTTTGTTCTGAAAGCAAAATTATGTCCTTATAACACTATATTTTAGGTGTTGAACTGTGAACAAACCAAAAATATTCACTGGGGCTCAAAATGTTTCTCTGCTTGATCCTAGACCAAAGGATCTTTCTTTTTTTAGGGGAGAAAATATGCAGAAAATTTATACATTCATTCTTATATTGAGGATATGAGAGATGATGGGAACTAAATGTATTGAAATATATTTCTACAAAACATTCAGTGGAAACTAGGAAATTAGTGTGGTAGCCAACTCATAGATTGAACTTAAATAGAGAAAAGCTAACTTTGGTTTATCTTCAGTTTCCTGGTTTCAAAATACCAGTTCCTGCAGAAACTGAATTAAATGTTGCTCAAATCCTTATGTGATTTACGTGACTTATGAGACTTCTCTGAACACTCTTTGCTGATGTAAAATCAAGTTAATATTTACACTAAATATATAAAGAGCTACCAAAAAAATGGATCATTTTTATTTTTTTAAAGAAGAGCAATGTTCTGAGTGCCTGTTTCCTTCTGAAAAACAGACCTTCCATCTACTTTTAGAATATTTTGAGAGCGCGCTGCTCGGTAAATTTTGATCCCGATAGCATCAAGGTCATGGCAGTCAGAGCAAAGACTTGGGCCTGACACTGAAATCCAGATCATGCTCTAAGTTCAGATATTTTTTAATAATTAGAATGGTTAATGCAGTGTTTTGCCTTTTGCCATTGCCTCTGCTCAAGACAAAACTTAGAAATGCAAAAATGTGGGGTTTTTTAGCAGCAACTGGGGAGAATAGAATTGGTGACAGAATCTCATTACCCATCCCTTGTCAAATTTTGAAGTTCAAAATAAAGTCCAAACAGATTAATGGATTTCAGAAGCCTCACTGCCAGACTGTAGTGGAGGATAAAGTCAGCTTCCACTCCAGAGTGGCACCCATCACTCACAAAAAGAAGAGAAATTTTAATTCTATGGTATGTAGCTATTTTGCCATTAATGGTAGTGGGAGTTGGATAGAGACCTGGGAGTTTATTCCCTATGTCTTAGTCATTTCTCACTCGGCAAATTTAGCATCCACCTTGATGGGGGTTACTTTTGACTTGGTACTGAGTAAGACTTACTGAGTATTCTGCTGATAAACTTTCTCAAGACATTTGAGAGTTCATGTTTTAGATTCTGTGTTTTATAAGGCACCAGTCCGGACAGTGAT
>NW_010193504.1:0-1716 GCF_000695765.1 Mesitornis unicolor | reverse complement strand
GGGGAGGGGGGTGGTGGGGTGTGTCAGGGGAGATAGTAAAATGTATGTATTCCCTAATTCTATCTAAATTTAATGGAAGTCTTGACAATCTAAATTACTTTCTCCTCAATTTGCATGCTTTCAACTTTAATCCTCAGTAGTTCTGCGCTTCTGCTAAATGGTTATATTCTAGCTGATAAATACATTCAGTAAAAGCAACCCACCTTAATACTAAATAAATGATGCAGGAATAAAAAGAATGCTATAGTAACATGAAACAATCTCCTTTCATCAGTTTCATCTCACCAGCAAAAGTTGCCTCATGCTCACAGTTACTACAACTGCTAGCATTTTTGCAGGACAACTATGTCAAGAAACAATTGTGGTTTAGGTCCCAGTTCCAAAGAAAATTAATCACAGCCACAAGAGCATGAAGTGCTACCTAGTACTAAAAATACAGAGTGGGGACAGCATTTGCCTGCTTGTTCTGTTCAGCCATCTCAGTAGCACTGGCTGCAAGCAGCAGCAGCCCATTGCTTCTGGATTTGGCCTTAACAGCAGACAGAAATCCCTGCGTGGCACTCTGCTCTGCCTGTGCAAAAATCCTTGCATGGTACTCTGCTCTGCCTGTGCACAACTCTGACAACTCACAGAAGCAGTAGAAAACCACTCCGTGAAGCAGAGCACTCTACCAAGCTCATGAAAGGTTAAACACTGTTGAAATAGCAAGATATTTCATCTACCCACACTTCCCAGTTCCATTCAGTTATCAACAAGAGCAGTTCTATAATGCAACATAATACAGTGTCATTAAATCAGAGATTCACATTTGTGCTGACTTGTAGCCTAGAGAAAGGCCTGACATTCATCAGTCAGTATCAAAGGAAATAATCCACAACTTTCATGGGCACATGCACATCACATTCACCCTGGAAGTAGAGGTGAAGATGATCCTTTCCAGAAAGGTGCTGTTTCACAAGTTCACAGTGTTATAGCGTTAAATTGTCCATCAAGTAACAAGGTAGCACTGTCCTTCTATTACACAAGCATACAGGCATGCACAAGAACACAGAGCAACATGAGGCTAATGCTTTTAAATCCTCTTTAATTCCTACTTTGCTCTCTACTTTACAGAATGACCTTACATATCCCTTCTTCCTCAGACAGAATCAGTTAGAGCTTTTCTTGTCTCCCAAACCTGGGGTTTATACAAAGCAGCTTCTGCAATGTCTTTTGATATCTTTTTATAACCCTCAAGATAGCTATAATAAAATATTTTCAAACGTTTAAACATTATCTTGACAGCAAGTTTTCAAGAAAAAAAATCCTCTAGCTTCTCATTCTAGATTCATCTTTTGTTTACAGAGCCCTCTTCACTGAAAACAGCACCCATCTTTTCCAGGTGTTGCGACTACTCTGACCTAAGGGCTAACAAGCTCTCAACTTTGCTCTGCCTTTAATAGCCAGTGCCTCCATTCCATTCATCACCCCACTACCACTTATATGCAGATATCAACTGAAAATAAATTACGTTATAATCCTGCTTACCTTATCCAAGAGCCACTAAAGTCCGCAAGGAAAAAGGAAACCAAAAACCAAACCAAAAAAAAACCCAAAAAAACCAACCAAAAACCCAAACCAAAAACCAAAAACCAATGCTGTGTCTCCGTGCGAGAATGGCAGAGAAAGGAATACTTTGTCTAACAAAGACAAAAGCGGACCAGCCGCGACCCGGCC
>NW_010193503.1:240-18280 GCF_000695765.1 Mesitornis unicolor | reverse complement strand
CCCGAATCTTTGCGAATGAATTTTGGGAGGGTGTTAGAGGGTTAGGTTCTTTTTTTAAAATTTTTTTTTTTTTTTGAGAGTTCCCAGCTGGAAACAGCTCTCTACCTTCCACAAAACTTGAAAGGCTGATGTCCCTCGCAGGAAATGAATGAGTCGATAACATCTGACACCAGTGACCAGTCCAGTGACCCCAACCTTAATTCCACTAATACTGGAGGCCTGAAAAATCTCAGTAAAGACCCTTTGCAAATTCCCCCCCCCTCCCCATTTTACAAAATCTGCATTTCTTTTGCAATGTAAGAAACACTTTGCAACAAATATCTTTCAATTCATTTATTTGCGTGGTTTTGTAGTCTTTTACTTACTCATCGAATAACATTTACTGAATTTTCTTTTAACTGAAATTTGCTAACATTTTTTCAATGTAATGAACTCAGTCAACTTGTGTCTGTTTAACCAACAGTCGAGCTTTTAAGGGATTTTTATACCAAACGTCCGTAGAATAAATGTCTGAAAAAAATTACGACCTTTAAAACGGTGTTAAACAGAATACTTAAGTCTTTTCAAAGGAAGGGACCGGGAAAGCTCGTATTTTACAAATGTGCCATTCTGCTACAAGAAATGTAGTCCTGGGCACTTTTAGTAAATGGCGTAAGCATTTTTTGTTTGCTTCCAGTAACCTTAATTTCTTGCTCATAGCTGGAGTTTCATGTGTGTTAAAATCTCAGACATTTATTATATATTAGATATCGTCCCGGTCATAAGATCCGAGCATATAAAATTACCGGTGATTTAATATTGTAAAATAATCGCTGTTGTAAAGGGGGAAGGGTGGTTACGAGCAGAAAGAAGTGGTATGTTGCACGAATGCGCAGGGCAGGTCAGTGTAGGAAGTCGACCTCCACTGTTGAAATAACCTATAGGAAATTTACGGTTGAAGACTGCAAAGGAATTTCAGGATTTAAAGCTTTTGCCCCACTCACCCGGCTGCTCGTATTTGTACACTTTTGCCCACCCTCGCTTCTTTCTAGCGCCCGATCAAACCGAGCATCTTGGTATTTCACAGAGAAACGAGGGGCTAGCGGGGGAATTTACCCTTTCCTGAAAGGCAACAAAAAGACAACAAAAGGAGCCAACAGGCCCATCGGGGCAAAGGCGTCCCCCTTAATTGGGCAGACTGATCGACGCCACTTCCAAAACAACAGCGAGCGCTTTGCAAATGCAGAAACCCCTGGCATTCAGGTTCTGCACGGATCGGTTTGTCGCTTTGGCTTTTGTTTGTGTGTGTCCTTGGGATGAGAGAGGATGCCGGGGGGGAGGGGGTTTAATAAGAAAGTAATTGAGTCCAGGTTTTAACAAGGTACAGATAACGTTTAGAGGTTCTACAAAACTGGATGTAAAGTGAGGTAACGTGGGTAGGTGGTGGTGAGAACAGATTAAACCTCGTGTTTTCATACCTTCATCTGTACCTTTACACTGGAGGAGATAGGATAAATGGAACATAAAACGGAATCTCAATTAGGTGGTTTTGGGTTTTGGTTTTTTGGTTGGTTGGTTTTCTGTTTTTTTTTAACGTTCCTAAAATTTTTGGAAGGAGCCGTAAGTGCAGCAATAGCAGGCAGGGGCTTGCGGGCACGCTGATGGCTGCGTACCTGCCAGAGCCGAGGGGCAGCGCCTTTGTGAAGGGGTGCGCTCAGGCTGCTGCCAGCCCCGTTACACAGAACACATTTCTCTCCCGAGCTGGAACCCCCTCCCGCTGGCAGCGAAGGCTTAAACCAGCAGTCCCCAGTCAGCGCTATTCCTCTTCTCTTTGTCTTCTTTCTCCGGCTTTTTTTTTTTCCCCCTTCCTCTTCTCCAGCAAATCCTTTTCTGTGTCAGTCCTCCTCCTCCTCCTCCTCTCCTCTCCTCTCTCCCTCTCCCCCGCGCTCCTGGGGAACAATCGCTGCTGATTGAGGTTCACTCCAATACTGGGCTTGAAAACTGGGCTCTTATTTAGGAAGTCATTAATCACATCCCCTCCCCCGGAAAGAGATGGCGGAGAAACCTGTGAAGTACAATTCCTCGCCCCATCCCCCTCCAGAAATGTTTTGAAACGCCAAACCTCCGCACATTCTGGGCCGTATTAAGGTGATACCGCGTTTCCGGCGCGCTTTTCATTTGAATGCGAAATTAGTAACGTGCAGCAGAGGCGTGAGCGGCCGCGACACGCGCGCACACACACACACGTGGGTAGGGAGAGGCAGATTCCACCCCCCCAGCCTGGGACGCGGGCTGTGCTGGACACGGGGAACGGGGAGGGGACCCAGCTCCAGAGCGGGCAGCGCCGCTGGGGCTCCGGGCGGTCCGGGAGCAGGCGGTGCCCGGAGGCAGCGGCGCCGTGGGGGCTCTGCGCGACTTTTCCTCAGGTGGAAGCTGCGCTCCGCTTTTGCGTTTGCCCGTTCTTTGCGCGGCCGGCAACACGTGCTGATGCGGATGCCTCCCAACTCACCTAGCACATGTCTGCGCTCATCTGTGCGTGCGGCGCGTTTGTAACCACCCAGTGGGTGCACGTACCGCACCTGGAGCGCACTGATACCCCAATAATCCCACCCGCATGTCCGCCTCGGCGTGTGTTTGTTGCTCCCTAGGCTGGAGCTACGAGCAGGCGGATCTTCCTACGTATTTGTGCATGCACGGGAGCGCAGAAACCCCAGCATCATACGTCATCTCGGTTTCCCGTAAAGACGCGTGCAGATTAGCTGTCCAAAAAAAAAAAAAAAGACGTGTTGGAAATTTCTTGTTCATTCATAAATTATTTCGGTGTGTCAGCCTAGTTGCAATGGCGATTGGCTGCTCCTGCCTCCTGCCAACCCCTTAAGGATCCGATGTGAAATTAGTCGCAAGAAAGCATGTAATTGACCGAGTCACGTGTGCGCAGGGGGCCAGAAACGGAGCGAGAGAGAAGGGGAAAAATCAAAAGAGGGAAAGCACATTAGACCATGCGAGCTAAATTTGCGATCGTTCAAAATCAGGATGTTAGATTAATGAAGAAGACCACTTCGATCCACAGGGAAAGTTTTCATCTCCCGAGTTTGGAGCAGAGGGCCCGTGGGGCAACATGGCCGAAGGTTAATTTTCTTTTTCTATTGTTTTACTATGATTTTCGCTCGCTCGCTCTCTTCCTCTCCCCCCCCCTCCCCCCACCCCTCTTTTAACCCAGCTATGCATTACCCTTTTTTAGCAGCTCGCGCAAGGGGGCTTTCTCCAAACCCATTGTTACCCAGCTCAGAAACTGTTCCGTACCGCCCACACCGATTCACAACTTGAAAAGCTTTCAGGGGGCTATTGTTTGAATTGTTCCTGTTTGATTAAGCACAGTTGCAGTGGTGGGATGAGAAAACGGCCGTACACCTGTCCCAACTTTAATCGAAAGTTTATTCCGAGAAGGGATGGATACACGCTGGAAAATAGTGGTTTCGGCGCTGCATGTGCAATAAGCAGTTGTGCAATCTACCCAATTTTGCTTATTCTCTCTCCTCCACCCCTCCTCGGTCGGCCTCCCCCCTCGCCCCCCGGTCCTGCGCCTTGCGAGGAGAGACTAATTGGGCTGAGAATTTCTGTTGAGAAATGGGATCGGTCTTAAACCAGCAATATTCAAGTAAAGTATCGCGTTCTGTGCTGTAATGTGGCTGAAAGATGGAGTTAAATGGAAAAATACACGTATGTACAGAAACGTGGGCTGCCCTGAGCAGAGCGAGAGGCTCCGTACGCAGTGTTTCCTCTCTGTAACCTCCGGTGATTTTATTTTTTTATGTATTTTGGGGAGAAGGTTGTTTATTTTAGAACAAAAATAAGTTCTTTTCGCCGTTTGCCTTTTGATTTTGTTTTGTTCGCCTTTTTTAGTGTTTCTCCTGTACTAACTCCTTTATACAGTGGCAAAAAGATGTTACCAGAATTTAACTCTTTGCTTTGCATCTTGTCCCCCTTTCCTTCTTCTTCTTCCTTCTTTCCCCCCCATCCCCTCCCCCCCTGCCGCCTTTCCCTCTTCCTCAGCAGGGGCGAGTAAAGGTGGAGACGAGCCCGGGAAGTTGTCGGAGCAGGAAGAAGAGGAGGAATCCCAGGTTTTGCACGGAACCGGCCATTGCAAATGGTTCAATGTGAGAATGGGATTCGGGTTCATCTCCATGAGCAACCGGGAGGGAAGCCCCTTGGAGTCTCCAGTTGATGTCTTTGTACACCAAGTAAGACCCATTTTTGTCTTCCATCTCAGCCTGCCACATTTGGTTGAGTTCAGGGGAACTGTGGTTTCATGTGAAATAACCCATTTTATCGTAGGTATTTAGGTACATCTGTAATTTAAAAGTTGCCTTCGGTACTGGATTTGTTGGCAGTGTACAATTTGAGTAAATAAGATTGTTAGACTGTGCTTAGTCTTGTGCAAAGCAATAATGTTTCGTCATATCTTCCTCCTTGGTTAGAAAGTTCTCCTGTGTTTTTTATTTATTTTCAAATGCTACAGTTTTCTTTTTAACAAGGTTTATCATTTGTCACCCGAGTGATCAGATCAGGTATGCCTTCCCTTGGAAACTGATTAAGCTCAGAAAAGGATTAAAAAATGTCGGCTTTCATTCAGATAACATTTGAATACAATTCTGAACACTTTTTCTGTGAATCTCGAATTGCTTTTTAAAAGCTCATCTGAGATTAGTTAGTGAAATTAAGACATAATTCTAGTGTTATTTTGCAGTAATTCAGACCTGAGAGCGTCCCTGTGGTGGTGATACAGTGAAGCGTGCATGTGGTTTGGTTGGCTGATTTTTAAATATACCGTCCTGGGGATTGGGGGGGGGGTGGTGGAGAAAAAAGTGACGATGAAGGAATCAGACCAAAAGCAGCTTCTCTGTTTGGGAGAGAAGGGGTGCGTGGCCATTGTTTTTATTTCTAAGTGTAGCAGAGTGAGCGGTGTTCGTATTCTGAACGTGGAAGCTGGCATGAATGCCTTCATGCAAAGGAGTTTCAGATGCAAGATGTGTACAAAATGGTAAAGTTAAGGGAACTTTTCCCAAGGTCTGCAGTGGGGTTTGTGAGCATGTGTAGACCTTCCCCTGCTCCTTCTTAGGTCTCCAGTTGCAACAATGCTATTTTAAATCTGAGAGAACAGAAGAAGAGCAGTATCAGGTAAAGAGACCATTTTGGGTTTGGCTAGGGCCATGTTAGGAAAGCAAAAAGGCATCTTAACTTTTTACGTGGTTGTCCATTTTCTATGACGTTTGCAATGACGGGGCAGGGGGTGTTGCATGCTTATACTGTGATTCTCTTTTATGTTCCATTTGACGGCCCAGACATATTTTGTGATAACTTTCATCAGGCTTTTTTAACGAACGCACCTTTCGTTAGGGTGATAAAAAGGTGACTGAAACTTGCAGTGTGCTGCTGCTGTGGCTGCCCTGCTCCTTGCCGTGGTGGAGTGGGTTTCTGATCTTGCTGGCTTACACATACGCGGCCCCTGAGGGCCTGCCCATGAGCTGCTGGCGTTTGACATTAAGTAAGAAGTGTAGAATCCAATAGTGAACTTACTACATTCTTACACTTCCCGCTTTGTACTGTCATATGAGATGCCCCCCTCTTTGCTGCTGCTTTTTCTGTTTAGAACTGAATGAATGAAATACCACAGAAGGAGCAGTCTTCCTCCTGTTTCCCCCCCTTTCTTCCCCTCTTTTTTAGACATGAAATTGCTCTTTACAGTTCTATAAATTTACTTGATAGATAAAAAACCTTTTTCTTCATCTAATTTTGTGTTAATACATGTCATTCTTTATGCTTCTTAAATAATAGAAAACAAACATTTGAAGCATAGCATTGTTAATAAAAATACGCATTTGGAAACAAAGATATTCTTAGAGCTATGGAAATAAGAGTTGAACTGCATGAGAACTTGATACATTTAAGTAATACTAGACATGGTGTGCTGTTCCATAAGGAAAAGTAGTAACAGAAAATAATAAAGTGGTAAATTTGAAAGTCACTATTCAGTCGTGTCCCTTAAAGGAAGGGACTGGAAGGAAATGTTAGACGTATATATTTACAGTTAATAATCTACGATTTATTGATATCCTTAGGTTTCTAAGACACATCCCAGTGTAAAATGCAGTGAAAAACACCATATTTCACTGCACATAAACTGTGCATCTCAGTGATCTTGAGTATTAATTAGCTGTATGTCTTGCTGAGGGACGTTGTTAGTATTCTGCAATGGATTGCTCTTACAACAAAGAAAATACATTTCTCACCTTTTTTTCTCTGATGAAATCTGGGATATACATAAACTTAATGGTGACATGACTCTTTTTTCCATCAGTCAGAAGCAGAATTTTTCTGTTTAATGTGGGGAGAAGCAGTATCTTTCATTTCAGAGTACATTTTAGATAAATTATATTGCTATATAGAATGCTTTGTGTTAGCTGACTAGCTCGCCAGTGGTAACAGTAGCAGCTAAAGCATAAAAACGTCTTTAAATCAGTAATGTTTAACAACAGTGCTGCCTGTACAACAGTCTGTTGCCTGAACAGTGATTAGACCATATTCCTATTATTTTCATTAATTTGAATAATTTAGTCATGTGAAAAGGCCTTGTTGTCAAGGCAAAGATGTTAATTTATTAATCTGTTGAAACAAAATACCACTGTTCAAAACAGCTTTGAAAACACTTCGTTTATTTGTGTGCATGTAGTTTTGTGTGCATTCACTCCTTCTGTAATGTTTGTAGCTACTAGTATAATTTTATAGAATTAGACGGTCTAAGCAGAAAAAAGAAGCTTCTGTCTTACTTAGTCTAAGTTCTGTCAAGGCTAGCTTGATCCCTGCAGCAATATTTCTACTTCCTTGTCTTACCTTTCTTGTTGAGGCTGTACCCAGTTTATGAGATCTTGATATGAACAGAAACTTACTGGATGTCAAGTCAAAATTCCTGTAATAGTTTAAGCTCAATATACCTAGACAATAAATAATTTGCTTTCTTCTTGGAGATTCCCCTTGGTTGTGTGCAGATTATAGTCATGTTTTTTCTAAAGTCAGTGCTTCACTAATTGTATATATTGATATATTTTTAGATGACAGTACTTTTGTTTGGGATTCTCTTCCCCTTCACTCAATATAAGTTCTCTTCTTGAAACAGCTGCAGTATTGAGTTTTTAACTCTACCTTTTTAGTCCTTCTTTCAGCACTAATCATTTTGATTGATCTTCTCTGAACTACCTTCAGGTTGCTGTTACCTTTCTGGTAATGAGGTACCTAGAGCTGGATGCATTATTTAAGGTAGAAACACATTAGCTATTATATATGTGCATCTGTGTGTGTACAATGTAAATAGGGTACAATTACAAACATCTACACTCTTGCCCTTTTTTAGCTTTGTTCTGATACAGTTTATATCTCTAAGTCATGTGTTTGAGTCATTCAGTGTCATATAAAAATTACAAGTCCTAAAGACGATTTAATGTTTTGAAGCTAAGCCATGCCCAATGCAGCAGTGTGCCTAGTCCACTGTGTTTCTTGTACAAAAAACTGAATAGCAGCAGTGTTAGTCCTGTGTCACTGTGTTAAATCCAAGGAATGTGCATCTTATGGAATTTGGCTCAGTATTGTCATTTGGACTTTTAATAGGTTAGCATGGAATGAATAATACAGCTTGCTTCTCTTTTATGATGTGAATTCTGCACATAGTTATGTGTGAACAGCTCTTGTTAAATTTTTAAAAAAGATCTATTTGTCTAAGGGTAAAACAGACTGGAGAGGTGAAGTGAGTGAAACCTTTTGTGGTGCACATGAAAAAAGGTCTTAGTTGCTAAGAACTAAGAAGAGCTCGAGCTTTCTTAAAATCAGAGAAAAGGATGATGTTCATTAACTTTTTTTTTTGCATGTTCAGAATTGTACACGCAGCTTAGATACAACTTTTTTAGATGCTGGCAGCAAGGCAGAAATGCTGTGTATTATTCTATGCACATGTTTTGTATGGACTGCTAGAAACGTGTCTTTTTTCCTTTGCTTAGCGTGGAGCCCAGATGTTAAAGATGATAATGAAGGGCAGGGTACTGGATGTAAATAGACGCAATTAAATACATGTTTGTGACCATCAAGGTTTATAATTTTGTGTTCTGCTTCTGAGTAATCTGGTCTTTCAGGATTAGATGGATTGTTCCGTTTAGAAGATGTTCATTGGGACCTGGGTCTGTAGTCCAAAACTCTTACTGTGGTAAGAGATTGATACAGGATTTCTGAACTGGGACGTTAAACATGATCCTTCTTTGGGATCCTCTTTTATGAGATGGGGATAGGAAGGAAGGGAGGAGCAGCATGCAGGAGTTGGTGTATTTTGTTTTCTCATTAAAGGGAACATGGTTGGTTTGAAATTTTTCACTTTCATTTGAACTTTCTTACTGTTGCTGCAGGTTACTGATATTACAAGATTTGATAAAAATGGAGAGATGTTTTTTCTTTCATCGACTCCTTCTGCACTGTGCTATTGTGTGTATATTATAAATTTTGCTCTTGTTGTTGCAAGTACTGAGACTATTCAGTCATGACTGTGAACAGAAGAATAAATTGATAATTAGATATGTAAGCAGCATCTGAAAAGTCTTTTCCCTTAATTTGACTGACCAACCTTTTTGATGATGAATCTTTGAATTCCTAGTATTTTAGCCACAGTTTAACTACTTTTTTCTAGAATAATGTTGGGCATGGCATTATGCATCAAATGCCAACTTTCTAATACTGTCACATGTGATCCTGTGCTTATGCAAGGATGCATTCGTTCATCTAGCACATCTTTTCCATTTCTGCACATTAGGAGCCTGTAAAAAGCTATTTAATTGCTCAGGAAAAGTGGAAGTTCTGGACAAGCAAGTGGGATCAATATTACATTGCTCTGTACTGTTAAATATGACATAGCAGTGCCCATCTGAAGTACAGAAGTCTTCACGCAGAGTACGCTATTACAGACCTTTGGTCTTTGACTTCTGTAGGGGACCAGGCAAGCCCAGTCCTAATCAAAACAAAAGTGTGAGCAGGATTTAGAGAGGGAAGCCGAGGAAGGAAGCGAATGGGGAGTAAACGTGTGTCTGCAGTATCACAAATCTGGCAGAGATCAGACCTATGATAAAGATGTTGGTGCCAAAGTCTGTTCAGCAGCCTCAGTACATCTGGAATCTGTCACGGGTAACTGTTGGAGATCTGGAGCCAAGCTTTGGGACTCACCAATTGTGCTGGAGCATACAAAGAACATTGGCTTTAAATTATGGGTTTGTGATGTGGAGTAGTACGGCCTTGCTTGTTTTTTGGTGGGTTTTTTTGGCTACTAATTGGGCCCAATCCTACATTTCAAGTTCTACCTACAGGTAATTTGGTATTTAAGTTATGGAGCCACCATCTGGGGAAATACCTTCCAGATTTAATCTATTTGTATCTAAACCCAACATTACAGTGCATTTTTATTGATAGGCGTATGTAGTATTTAGGTGAATGGCAAGTCCCATTAAACCTAAATGATGTTGAGTCAGATCGGATTTTGCTGAGGAAGTTTAAACATTAAATGTTGACAAGCAAAAATCACAAGCGGCGCAAAGCCAGAGACCTGCAACGGCGACTATTTTGTATTAAGAGAGATTTCCCTCTTTGGCAGAGCAGCAAGTACACCCTTTCCAGAGCATGCTATCCTCCTTTTCTCCAGGACTAAGGAAGTTGTGCACAGGGGTTGGGATACTGGAAGGAAGAGGATATTTTGTCTGGGGCACAAACATAAGATATCAAAGCAGATATATGAGCCTAAGCTAAAAGGAAATGTATTGTCAAATTGGGAAAAATGTTGTTATTGTTGCTTGTCCTAGTTTGCAGCTATATAACTGAGGCAGTAAGTATATCAAGACCTATTCAGGGTTTTGTTTTAGAATCTTTGCAAAGTATACTCCGGTGTAAATATTGTTTAAGTCGTCTTCCTTATGTAACCCATCTCAGTAAACGCCTGCCATCTTTCCCCACTAGTTATCAACAGAAGCAAAATTAGGCCTATCGTTTTCTACAAGGGTGAATAAAGGTGATCGTAAAGGTATAATTTAAGATGCTAGGAACCTAGAAATCAGAGGGTAAAGACTATTTGTGATGTTTCTTAAACAACCACACAGAAATAAAGACATACTGTTTACATTTTTCATTCTCTGTATTTAAGGGTGCTTTCCCCCCCCCTTTTGTTGAATTAGCTGAAAGTTTTCAAGACTGATAGAAAGGTATTGTCTGATACTTGGGTTCTTTCTAAAGGACAGTACTCAGAACAGGTCTGGACTAGCGTTTGCTTGCTCGATATCACTGGTGAAAGCAATGAATCCTTAATTTGCTTTTATATCAGCAGAGTATCAGTAAACACCTCTGCGTGGAAGGTAGGGAAGTGCTTCTGATTGCTCAAGCGTATTTAGTTGGAGAAACTGTCCAGGCTTTTCCTCAGATTACTCTGACTTCAAGTGGGAGGTTAACTCCTTGCGAGATGGCTAGAGGGAATGCCAGATCCCCACTCCAGAGATGGCTCAGCTGCTTGCAGAGCAGCTGTGGAAGCTGCCACAGGTTTTACAGCCTGCTGTATTAAGGAAAACTGGCACTGATGTTCATTTATTTCCCTAACATGCAAAGCTGTAACATGCAGCAGGTCAGCAGCTGCTCTGTGAGCAGCTGAGTTGGCTTTGCAGTAGCAGCGTGGTGAACAAGTGGAGGTTGAAACTTCTACAGCCCACCCCCCTTGGTGGGAGCCCTGTGGCCGTGATTTTACTTTTACATTTGGCAGCAGTGCTGCTGCTAAAGTAAGTTTCAGGAGCTTTTATAGCACTCTCCCTGTTGGGCTAGCATAATGCTTATGAAGCTGCATGGCAAACCCAGCTGGGGATATTTTGAGTTTTGTATCTGATTTATATAATTTTTCATATTGGAGAAGCCCCATGGTCCCCACAAATAAGGATGGGCAGTGCTGTCACCATAGAGGGGTGGGCAGGGATGCACACAAGCAGCTGCCAGTGTGAGGTGAAGGTGTAGGAGGAAAGAAAGCTGGAAGCTGCTGTCGCAGAAATGTGAATGAAACCGCAGTCTATCTGGTGCAAAATAGCAGAATACTTGTGTTACCTTCAGCTGGGGACAGAGAGACAGCAAAAGCGTTAGTGACTTTTCGAGGAAAAAGGGCGCTTGTGGGTGTTGGAATGAGTGCAAGCATCCTTGGAAGTGGAATGTTTCAGGAATCTTCTTTGGGTCACACTTCAGCTCCATCTTACACTTCATTTTTTCTTTTTTCTTGTTTTATTGATTACAGTTAAGCTGTGGCCTTGAAATATTTTGAATTGCAGCTTTAAAACAGCACTATTTATAAAACAAAACAGTGGTTATGGTTGGACTCCGTGATCTTAAAGGTCTTTTCCAACCAAATGCTTCTATGATTAAAAAAAATAATTAGGAGGCATTTTCAACTCATGACAATAACGTGTGTTTCTTACCTCTAGAGAAGTAAGTATATTTACAGGGCGTGTTCACAATAATCAGATCTTTTTAGCAGATAGGTAAGAGCTTAGTGAAATTCATTGATAATCTGAAAAGTGTAGCTCCCTAATTATTCCATAGGTATAACTTTGAAGATTAAATATATCAATACATTTGAAAATTTATTTGTCTGAGAGTATGTAGAGTATCCTTGTTCTATTATCAGTGGAGGAGACAAAATCACACAGATACTTTCTATTCCAACGTTCTAATCTAGTGCTAGAACTACTTTTGGAAGGAGGGAGGGAGGCTGAAAGGGTTGTTTTGGTTTGGTTTTATTAGCATCATTGGTTAGTATTTTCACCTCTTAAATTGTTTAACAGGTAAAATCTGAGTGACTGCAAGTATAATCAATATTTGGAGCGTATGAATTTGTCCACAAAATTGAAGTAATATTCTGTTACTACCACATACCTTACGATAGCCTGTTAGAAAACACTAATGTTGTTACTCCATTCATAAGTGAGTGCTTCTCATGAACAGAGCTGACAGTGGCTTTCCCATCAAAGACAATCTGTTCCCAGAGAGGCCCTCTTCTAATTAGTCATCGTAATTTATAGGTATGCAGCGTTGAGGGATTTTTTTTTCCTAGATTGCATTTATTATAGTGCCACTTGAGGCTCCTTTAACATTTTTGTTATTACTCCATTGATGGTTATATAAATACATGCACCAAAATAATCTCTGACCTGAAATTGAGTGTAAAAGTGATAGCCCTTGTGTACTTTAAGTATAAGCATGAATTTGTATTTTTTCAAAGTACAGGTGTCTTTAAAATCTCTTAATAGTGCACATGTGTTATAATTTTAAAAATGCTTTATTTCATTTTACAACTGTGTTTTGCAAGCTAGTAATCAAAATCTTGGTTGGTTTTATGGGCCATTTGTAATAATACAATCTTAGTGGAATATGGGGTTTTTAAGAGCCTCTGCTGACCATGTGTAGTAATTTTTAAATATTCTTAGATTCGTTATATTGGAAATACAAGAAATAAATAAAAGTTTTAATCTGTATTGCTATTTTACCTTGTTTAATTACCTGGCCTAAAACATGCAGATTGCACATCTTGAGAATTGGCCATTGTTGACACTGAAGTGGAATAAGATTAAAGGATTATTCACAAACCTGTTTGCTACGCTTTCTCCCAGATACCAAAACAATAGTACATCAGGTGAATGGAAATTTGGGAATGATTTCAACAGTAAAGAAAAACTCTTCCTTAATGTAATAACACTATGACATTCCTTTTCCTGTGGATATTACGGATCTGATGGGCTAAGTTCTGCTTAGTCTTCTCACATGAAGTGGTCTTGCTGACCTGTGAAACTTGTTCAATAAACTGGACTGCATTAGGAGTGGATTTTAAGTCTTTTATATGAATGCTCTTACTGGAGGTATGTAGTTCACGTCCTTTTCTTTTTGTAAGTGTGTAAGCGTGCTATTTGTGCTGAAAAACGTGAGAGCTGTATTGTGATCTGATTTGTTCCTTGTACAGTGCCTACAATGTAAAGTAGTAAAGTAGGGTTTGGGTAAGTGCTGCTTAGTTAAAAGTTAACTTAAAATTGTACAACTTAGCATGATGTGTATGCATGAACTTGGCATTTATGTAACTTGTATGCACTTACTCATTAGCACACAGTATGCTAATTTTTGTACTGGGAATGTATAATATTTATTGCCCTAAATTCACCTGACCACTAATCTGCCAGGCTGCTTTGATGGCAAAGCTCTCAGGCTGACAATGTTGTGGGTTTTTTTAATCTTCCTGTTGAAAAATTGCCCAGTCCCAAATAGTTCCCTTAAAGGAGGAAAAAGCGGTAGAAGTTACGTGAACCACTCCCGGTGTGCAAAAGACCCCTCACAGTGGGTGCAGGCAGGTTCTGCTGAAGCGGAATGAAGTTCGCCCTTGCAGTGAAAGTATCTTGAACTGCAGTTTGGTGATCTAGAGACAGTTGGGGCCACCTGTACAAGGGCATTTGATTACTGGCAGGGGTAATAGGATGTGGTAGGTATTAGCAAAACGTCTGAAAAACTTTGCAATATTGTGTGTCTGTGCTCGCAAGGGGAAGAAGGATGGGAGTCCTGCTGGCAGAGTCCTTCATGATCTGCCTTTTTCCCAGGCCCCTATTTTAGGGATGTAGAAATCCTACTCAGATACAAGGGAGAGCACTGAATTACAGAGAGGGGGATGTAGCTGAATGTTCTGTCCAGACAGGAGGGGGTGGACAGTTTACAGATTTGCAGGCATAACATGGTCATCAAATATTTGTCAATGCAATTTGTCAAAAAGTTTCTGTTTCACTATAGTGCTTAATAGCTCTCCATTACAGTGATGAAATTCTCATTTGGCAGTGCCAGACCTGCTTTGTTTGTCTGCTTCATTGTTTGTCTTTGGGCATTTCTCTGTGTGTGTGTGTGTTCATTAAAGAAAGCATGTTACATTTGTAATAGCTGTTTCATATGAATCAAAATCACATTTGTTTATTATTCTCATGTAGCGTGTTCTGCAAAAACTGTTTAATGGATGGGAAATGTTAACCTTGTAGGGAATGCATAGCTGCTTCTGTAGGTGTCTGTGTGGCTGTAGCATGCACACTGATTTTCCGTAGCTGGACATTCAGCAGGGTATCCTGTTCATTGTGTGTGGTTCTGGGTCAGAAGCTACTGAATCCTAGAAACAAAGAGAAAAGTAATATAATTTTTAAAGTGTTGTTAAGTGGCTTCAGAAATTGGTGATAATAGTTAAAGACAGACATTACTTGTAAGGTGATGGATCGGGGTGCATGAATAAACAGTTACCAGAAATGAAGAGTTTCTTTATTGAGAACTTCGGATGTCGCCATTGACTTTAAAGGAGTATGCACAAGGAGGACTGGGATTGAACTGTAGATGATAAGGGAGCAAAAGAACCGAAAGGTGCATTGTCAAGATGAAAATCATATTCAAGATTTTCAGGCAGAAATACAGTACATCTGGACATAAAATCTTTGCTTAGAATAATTGTTAGTGTTAAGTCATGCTTCTGGAAACACTTAATGTAGCAGTAAATACCACATCTTTGAGGAGTGCTTCATTCTCCTGCATGAGTCTCTTACCTACAGTAAGAAAGTGGGCTGTCAGATTCTCCTCTTAGCAGTGCCTTCTTTTACTGAAGAATTAAAAAAAATCTACTAAATATTCTAAAATATTATCTATAAGATTTGAAAATGTTTAAAATCATTTAAATTCAAAACACTCTGGTTGAGAGGGTTCCTTTAAATTTGATCTACATCTATATTGTCTTCAGTAGAAATCAAGAAAGACTTCTGTAAAAAACAAAAATGCATTTTCAGTTTTATATTATGTCTTTGCATTTAATGACTATGTAACATTTTTGCAAGACAGCAAATGCTTTTCAAAATTAATTTGCAGTCTGCTTTGAGCAACAAAATCTCTTTAATAATGTAATTTGTGGATTCAGTTTCTCAAAATAATTTTTACATTAATCTTCAATAATTTATTTTCATTAAGTAATTACATATTTTTTAAAAAATGTCAGATTATTTTATTTTTGTAATAGTTTCTTTTTTACAGACAATTATTGAAAGTGACAGCCCGTTCTATGCTTACGTAGGTTTATTGTTAATCGTCTTCTTCACACAGATCATCTTCTTCCTTGGATGACCATTTAACTGGTGACAACTGTAGGAGGACCAAGATTAGACTGTTAAAATGGCTACAGTTGAAGCACTGTTCTTTTGCCAAAGACTAATTATTTTTCATATTCACTATTCAATAGTGTAGTAAATGTTTAACATTTTCTATGATCTCCTACATATTATTTTTTTTCAAATGGGAATCAGTAATTGTTTTACATTCTATATAAAGCAATACTATGCTTTTCTAGTTATAAATTTCTTTCCTTGTATCTGTATGTAATTTAGTATTTATTCTTTATCGATAGTGTGTCCATTACGTGGAGCTAAACCAGCACTGACCACAATAGGCATCATGAAATGCACCCGTAATTGTATTCTCATGAGAAGTACTGAGGTGACTGGCATAAAATTATTTTGTTCTGATTTTTTTCTGCATTTATTATGATGAATATAATCTGTTTGTTAATTTCTTAAAAACTGGTAAACGTTAGCTTAGTTTCTGTTTTCTCCCTCCATCTGACTTGCATTTTAAAATTACAGTATATTTTAGCTACACTTCAACGACCAAATGTTACTAAGAGATGAAATGTTGAGCCAGGTGAAATCAGTGAAGTAGGGGTCAAGAAGTTTCAATAGGTATGCACCTTTTTTTTTTTCCTGCTATTTTCATTTGGGAGCTTAGATATTTAAAACGGAGAAGTTTGATTAAATAAATGTAAGAGGGGTTTGTGTGTATCAGCTATCATTCAGTATACTTGTTTTTCTCTGTAAGTGCTTCACAATCTTTAAAAAGCTCCCCTAACGAATTACATAACAGTATTATTGGTATGAACTTGCCATATATGAATGTTCATCTAAATTTCTTGCAGCACATTCAGCTGAACCACGTACCTGAAGAGAAATGTGACTCCTGTTTATTTACTTGTTATGTGGCAGAAAATACTCCATTGGCTTCCTCTGTTCATTTGCACCGGGGTCTTCATTAATTTAAGTATAGCTTTGCCATTTTGTGGGCAAGTTTAAAATTCCTGGCATTTCAGGTCTAAAAGAGGACTGACTTGGCAAATAATTACTTACTGATAGCATAGAAAAGGAATAAAAATGTGCACTGCTCTATGGCTTTCTCCACTTAACATGTAGAGTTTAGTATGTTTTTTTTGTTGTTGTTTAATTCCAACAGTTTAACCAAGTTAATCTGAATTTGTATGTGCTGCTAGCACATTGTTCTTCTGGGCACACTCACATCTGATTGCCAATTATTTTAAGATGATGGTCAAAAAAAGCAAATTGTTTCATTTCATTAAGTCTCTGTGGAAGTAAGTTAACAAACAGTAAGGGTACATGCTAAATAGATATGAAAGATAGCAATCCTTGTTTCCTTAAAAAACTCTTATTTTTTGTTGAAAAACACCGATTACATTTTTGTAAAATAATTTTGACACATTTACTAGACAGAATATTTTCTTGCCAAAAACAGATGCTCAGATTTTGAAATGTCCAGTTTCCATGCATTTAACTAATTTTATAAAGAGCTTTCTGGTAACATTTCTATACAATGTTACCATCGAAACGCTACATTCAGCTATAAATAAATTGGCAAAATTAATTTAGATATGCAAAAAGAATTGAAAATATTCATTATGAATTAATAGAGACTCTCTTAAATACTTGCATCCAAGCCTTGTTTTCATCTTCTACAGTGTTCATGCCTATTTCAGGAAATAAATTTAACAATGTGGGTCAGTTTGGATTCTGCTGCATAGAGGAATGGCAGAGACCAATGCTAATTGTCACAGCGGTTTTTGTATTTGTCAGTCCCTTTCTGGACCAGTGCCTTGCAAATCCATATAATTACTATCTAGAAGGGGCGAAAAGTAAAGATTCTGGGTCTTAATTTTCCCGTTTGCCAACAAGATTTTCCAGTGAGCTATTGACTGCTGTGTTGCAGCTGGTTCAGCTGGAAGAAAACCTCTCGTTTTCCAAAGAATGAGCTACAATTTTTTCTTGCATAATGTTGTATTTGGTACAAGAAGTTGGTAATACTCAAGTATTGCAGGTTGCTCCTAATATAAATGTTGTCTCGGACCACTCTGGTAATGTAGCAAAACGTTACCACTGTAGGCAACGAAGTATCCGAAATCCTGCTCTCGATTACAAATTTATAAACTGTAGATTGATGTGTTGGTTGATGTAAAGACAGAGATGATTCAGTTCTGCTCTTTCGTGGCAGAACAGGTAGGAAGACAGTGGGGGGTTGTATTTTTAATGTAGCAGTATAAACTCATAACCGGTTTAACGCTTTGCTTTAAGATTTTAGGTAGATTTAATTCCGATACGCAATGAGGTATTTGAAAATGAGGTAAATCGCCGTTTCGGTTGGGGTTAATTTTTCCGGCAGGCCCCGCCCCTGGGGGCGCGGTGCGCCCGGCGGCGCTGGGGTTGGTGGCCGCGCCGAGGGGCCGCTGCGCAGGCGGGAGCCTCCTTAAGGGCGACCTCCCCCCTTGGCCAAGGCGGGAGGAATCTGCGCCCTCCCGGCTCAGGTTGCAGGGCCCTGCGACCAAACCGGGGAAGCCAAGGTCAGGGCTATTCGCTGCCTATCGCTTCCTTGGGCCATTTATAACCCAGTCCTCCCCTGGCAGTTAACTGTGGCCCAATGAAATGATTGATGTGAGAGATTCAAAGATGTTCGGTTTATTACTCTCTTAATATGGTTTAAATTGTTTTTTCAAAAGTTAATTTAGCACACAGTGCAGAACTGGAAATGTTGGTCAGTATCCTTGAGAATGGAAATGATGACAGATGAGGAATGGCCCTCTCAAGGTACGACTTCTCCGAGGGGGCCATCGACTTTCCCA
>NW_010193503.1:0-210 GCF_000695765.1 Mesitornis unicolor | reverse complement strand
GAAACGCGCCTCTGCCACCCGCTGGAGCATTAGGGCAGGATGGTGGGGATGGCCACTGTTTCCCATGCCGGAGGACACATTTGCCATCAGTCACAGAGCAAATTCATCTACAGCAAGTGGGCAAATTACTGGCAGCGCGCTCAGGCATACTTCCATCTTTCCCGGAGGTTTGCTAGCGTATGTGCCGGTGCTTAGCACCATGGTAGCCTA
>NW_010193502.1:0-839 GCF_000695765.1 Mesitornis unicolor | reverse complement strand
AACAATACACTTTGCATAAAGGACATACTTATTGCAAAAAAACCCCAGAACTAGCACGAAGGAAACAGCTATGGAATATATATTGAAATTCATATTGAAATACTGTGGTAAAGGCCACATTAGTGTATTGGCTAGTATAAGAACATCATCTATCATAGGAGTTACAACTTGCATATTTAGCCAAGATATTTGTGCCAGCTATTCTGTGGCTTTATAATTAACAAAGGAAAAACTAGATTGAGGGTTTGGCTCAGGATTGTTATCTTTCATATGTTAACAATTTCAGAGATTTTTTTTTTCTTTTCTTTTTCTCTTCTTTTCTTTAGGGGATGAAGAGGGAAGGGGCATTAGAGCATATAGCAGAAGGCACTGTTTTGTAGCCCAGTTCAGGCCCCTGGAATCCATCCCAGCAACTTTTAAAAACACAGCCTTGGGTGAATTAAGCAAGAACAATATGTAGTCAGTGGAGAATTTGATATGGCCCAGGTATGTCTCTGGAAGTCCTTACCATCTATCCTTGATGTCTAGGCCCCATCACTGCACTATTAGAGAAATGCCAAATAAAGATAAGGTGTTTGTGGTCACTGAAATTGGCTTATACCATCCTGGAATATCATGGAGAAGAGTACAGCTTTGCATCCTTAGAGTCACTGAAAGAACGTCGCTTTCATCTACCTGTTTTCTTTGATATTTTTGTTTTGTGAACACCAAAGAAAAGTGTCTATCAGCCTCTTAGAACCAATGAAGTGTTTGAGGACGTACTTATCTTTAAGCACATGTCGCTTAACTAATTTTAAAATGGCCACACGATGACAATGATTTCCTGATGAGGAGTTTAT